>NW_007183633.1:0-828 GCF_000164805.1 Carlito syrichta
AAAGAGAAACTTTTCAGCATTCTCCGCTGAATGAAGCATGCTTGGCTACCCATGGCTGTGGAGATCTGGATCCAGTCAGTGCAGCAGCTGAAGTTGCACTCTGGTCACCAAATGCTCCCCGCCTAGTATAGTGCATATACAGGAGAGCTCTGAGAATCAGGGAGGAGAGCACGCACAAAGCCAGTGTATACAGACTGCCAATGAAGTGCAGTGCAGTGCAGGCTTCAATAGCGTGTCCCCAGGAGGACCCAGCATCACCCCCAGTTTAACAGAGGCTCTCCGTGCTTACTCGGCAATGAAAACGGCACAGCCTTGGTAGTCCTTATTAGGTTTAAACGCCATAGGGAAAAACAACTTAGAATTCTCCCCATCCACACATAATGCTCTCCTGCTCGTGACTGTGGAGCACTTGTGTCACTCATTGCGGCACTATGCCTTGCAGATTTCACTCCGTGAAACACGGAGGTTTCACGCTCGTACGCAAAGGCCCTCTATGGAAACGAACACAAATCAAGGGGAAAGAGTGAGAATGAGGTGTTACAGCAGGCGGCAATGAAGAATAATAGTCACAGCAAAGAGGTGACACTGCAGCACACATTGGGCACAGACTTAAGCCAGGAAGGTGCCCGTGCACCCCAGGCCTAAGAAAGGCCACTCCCACGAGCAATCCACAGTCTCATTGCTTTCCCTCACAGGAGAAGGTGTGAAGAAAGAGCAATTCAGAATTCCCCCGGGTCACACATAATGCCTTCCCACAAGTAACTGTGAATGTCTCAGATCCCTCATTGTGGCACAGGGGAGATGAGCATTCCCGCATGGAGAGGTTGA
>NW_007183634.1:0-810 GCF_000164805.1 Carlito syrichta
AATTTCATCCCTTCCCTTGTACCAAAAAGAAACACAGCAAAAATGGTTTTACAAGAAGTCCAAGACTCTTTAGCATGAATTTAAACTTCTTTCTGAGGGCTAAGGATATTCCTTCTCAAACCTTTGTGTTTTCAAGGATAACAGGAGAGGTAAGGAGAGCAAGGGAGCAGGAACAGGAGCAGGAGAGAGCCAGGATATGTTCATTCTATTTTTAAACACTCGCCCAGTTTGGAGTAAAGGAACACTCTGATTCTGTACTCCCACCCCTATCACCTTCTGCTGAACACAAGAACCAGAACCTGCAACCTGCACACATACACGGCACCGCTTCTGGATTTGGGGACTGCCAGGGCCAACACTCCAAGGACGGCGAGCTCACCAGCCATTCCTTAGGAGACCCTGGTGACCCTGCCTGGCGGGAGCTACGTGCGGGGAGCAGAGCGTCTCAGCCCGCCTGTCCCCGCCATCCGCCTGTCCCCACCCCGGCAGGGCCCGCTCCCTGCCCGCTATGGGCACCCAGAGGTGAGCGCCTCTCGGCTTTCCGGCAGGAGCAGCGCGCTGGGCACTCCCATCCCCTCGCGTGACACCTCCCTGCGCGCACACGTGACCGTCCGGCCACCCCGGAGGTACCGGCCGCACCGGGCGGGCGACAGCCTCTTCCTGGTCTGACAGCGGCAGGCTAGCGCCTCACGCACCCTTCCCGCCACCGGCAGCCCCGCCACCCATCCGTCGGCACCAGGGGAAGGAGCCGGCGGCCGCACGAGGGCAGGCTGGGCGCCGCCTCCCGCCGGGCTCGGGCACTCACTCTTG
>NW_007183635.1:0-1021 GCF_000164805.1 Carlito syrichta
CTTGGGGCATCTTGTGTGATTGCAGTTAGATAGTGACAGGAGCTGTAGAAGCAAGCAGGTGGTTAGCTAAGCATCTCTTTCTCTTTTCAGGTAGATACAAGGCTTCCCCATGTGGTCTCTCCCTGTGGTTTCTTTACAGCATAAAGCACACCAGCTCCCAAGGGAAAAATACATCACCTTTTATGACTGGGTAAGTCACACACTTCTACCACCTTCAGTGACAAATCATAAGCCCACCCAAATTCAAGGGTAGGGGATTAGACTTTTAACTGTAGATGGGATGGGGTGGTGACAAGTACAGGAGATACTGTTGTAGCCATTTCTAAAAAAATATAATCTTCCACAGTGGGCCTGGCACATGGTAAAGTATTTAATACATGTTAAATAAAGGAAACAAAATGAGATTCACAATTATTTATTTTATCCCATTAGGGAATATTAGGCAAATGTGTATAAAATCATATCTGTGAAGCTGGGCTCGGTGGCTCAGCCTGTAATCCCGCGCCTTGGGAGGCTGAGGTGAGTGAATTGCCTGAGCCTGTGAGTTCGAGTCCCACCTGGGCAACTAGGTGAGACCTCATCTCTACAACAAATCAAAAAATTGGCCGGGTGTGGTAACAGCTACTTGGAAGGCTGAGGTAGAAGGATCACCGGAGCCCAGCAGGTCAAGGCTGCGGTGGCCAGGAGCGGCCACTGCACTCCAGTCTGTGTGACAGAGTGAGACTCCAACTCAAAAATAATAATAATAATAATAATAATATTTGTGTATTAATAATAATAATAATAACATAGTAGCTATCATTTGTTGAGCTCTTAGTTTGTGCCAGGCACTAAGCTAATTTATTTACAAGCATTTAATCCCCACAAGGGAGACTGGTACTATGATAACTCCCAGTTTTAGATGAGAAATTGAGGCCCAGAGTTGTAACTTGAACCAGGTTACCTAACTAATAAGTCTGTGTGGCACATACATATACACAAACATACAACTTAATTTGTCCACCATTCACAGACAAATATG
>NW_007183636.1:0-702 GCF_000164805.1 Carlito syrichta
ATAATCTTCCACAGTGGGCCTGGCACATGGTAAAGTATTTAATACATGTTAAATAAAGGAAACAAAATGAGATTCACAATTATTTATTTTATCCCATTAGGGAATATTAGGCAAATGTGTATAAAATCATATCTGTGAAGCTGGGCTCGGTGGCTCACCCTGTAATCCCGCGCCTTGGGAGGCTGAGGTGAGTGAATTGCCTGAGCCTGTGAGTTCGAGTCCCACCTGGGCAACTAGGTGAGACCTCATCTCTACAACAAATCAAAAAATTGGCCGGGTGTGGTAACAGCTACTTGGAAGGCTGAGGTAGAAGGATCACCGGAGCCCAGCAGGTCAAGGCTGCGGTGGCCAGGAGCGGCCACTGCACTCCAGTCTGTGTGACAGAGTGAGACTCCAACTCAAAAATAATAATAATAATAATAATAATAATATTTGTGTATTAATAATAATAATAATAACATAGTAGCTATCATTTGTTGAGCTCTTAGTTTGTGCCAGGCACTAAGCTCATTTATTTACAAGCATTTAATCCCCACAAGGGAGACTGGTACTATGATAACTCCCAGTTTTAGATGAGAATTGACGCCCAGAGTTGTAACTTGAACCACGTTATCTAACTAATAAGTCTGTGTGGCACATACATATACTCCAAATATACACTTATTTTGTCCACCATTCCCAGACAAATATGCAAATCTGTGA
>NW_007183637.1:0-1721 GCF_000164805.1 Carlito syrichta
CATCTCTTTCTCTTTTCAGGTAGATACAAGGCTTCCCCATGTGGACTCTCCCTGTGGCTTCTTTACAGCATAAAGCACACCAGCTCCCAAGGGAAAAATACATCACCTTTTATGACTGGGTAAGTCACACACTTCTACCACCTTCAGTGACAAATCATAAGCCCACCCAAATTCAAGGGTAGGGGATTAGACTTTTAATTGTAGATGGGATGGGGTGGTGACAAGTACAGGAGATACTGTTGTAGCCATTTCTAAAAAAATATAATCTTCCACAGTGGGCCTGGCACATGGTAAAGTATTTAATACATGTTAAATAAATGAAACAAAATGAGATTCACAATTATTTATTTTATCCCATTAGGGAATATTAGGCAAATGTGTATAAAATCATATCTGTGAAGCTGGGCTCGGTGGCTCAGCCTGTAATCCCGCGCCTTGGGAGGCTGAGGTGAGTGAATTGCCTGAGCCTGTGAGTTCGAGTCCCACCTGGGCAACTAGGTGAGACCTCATCTCTACAACAAATCAAAAAATTGGCCGGGTGTGGTAACAGCTACTTGGAAGGCTGAGGTAGAAGGATCACCGGAGCCCAGCAGGTCAAGGCTGCGGTGGCCAGGAGCGGCCACTGCACTCCAGTCTGTGTGACAGAGTGAGACTCCAACTCAAAAATAATAATAATAATAATAATAATAATAATAATATTTGTGTATTAATAATAATAATAATAACATAGTAGCTATCATTTGTTGAGCTCTTAGTTTGTGCCAGGCACTAAGCTAATTTATTTACAAGCATTTAATCCCCACAAGGGAGACTGGTACTATGATAACTCCCAGTTTTAGATGAGAAATCGAGGCCCAGAGTTGTAACTTGAACCAGGTTACCTAACTAATAAGTCTGTGTGGCACATACATATACACAAACATACAACTTAATTTGTCCACCATTCACAGACAAATATGCAAATCTGTGAATATAACTTTCTTATAACATTAATCCATAATTTCTACAAATGACCTCCAACATTTTTGTCAGTATCATCAAAGAGAGAGTCAGAAAGCAGTAGTCTTGAGTACAGAAACTGGCATATGGAAGGCATAGTTGTTTCTCTCCTCTTAGAAAATAAATTGTGTGAGGTATTTTGTATTGTTCAGAGCTGCAGCCTCAGCTCAGAATAGTAGTTGGTACTTCAAAGGTGGTCCACATCAGTGGGAGGAATCATGTTTAATGAGGAAGAAACAGTGACTTATGTAACAACATAGGTTATGGCCATGCATGTAAACAGAAGAGAATAGTTAAGGTCTAGAAGTCAATTTTATATGAAATAGATACATAATTTAGATAACATTATTTGACCTAAATTCTTTAGATAAATGTCTGAATTTCTTAAAATTTGCTAAATGATTATTCCAAATAGTTCTGCTTTCAGTATCGATGTATTTTAAAATCATGTTATTTCTGAACTCAATTGTCCAACTAACTTTACACCTACCATACAACTAACTCCCATTTGTAGAAACCTTAACACTGGCAAAGCACTCCCATACATGTTATCTCTGAGCCTATATAATCACAAGTGTGCATGGACTCACATTCACTCACTGCTTCCTGAACACAAGCTTGGGAACAGGTCTGATCCATGATGAAGCACCCATAGATCCTTCTGCATCTGAGAGTCCATGGGTAGACCTAGATCCCACAGGCCTCTGGGGATCTAGGTGATG
>NW_007183637.1:2937-4887 GCF_000164805.1 Carlito syrichta
AACGAGGTCTCGCCAAGTAGCCCGGGTGGGTCTTGAACCCGCGGGCTCTGGCAATCCACTCGCCTCGGTCTCTCAAAGTGCTGGGATTGCAGGCTAAGCCACGGATCCCGGCCCATTTTATATATCTTTAAAAAGTAATAAGTAATAATGTCAAACACATAAAAATTGAATAAGATCACATATGAAATATCTAATTCTGAGCTATATCTTTTTCTGGACTTTTTTCTGGTATGTTCCAAATATGTCAGTAATTGCACAAGCCTCTAATTTGTTTTGGCTTTAAATCCCAGGCCCTACAATTTATGTAGAAGCAATTGACTAAAGCAGATATGAAATCCTCATTTTCTTGAAGAAAGAAAATTCATCTTTATAAAGCTCGTAGTTATTTACAGGATATGGCAGCACTTACTTAACATTCTTTGACTCAATAAATTAATAAAACTCATTACTTGTACTACACAAGTTTTATATATTGGCAATGTTTTTATTTTCACTTTTTATTATGTATTTCATGCCTGTTACTTTTCTACCTAATATCTACTCTCATTCTTACTCATTTACTGAGAAAGTACTTATATAACATTTGCTATGTACCAGATACTGTTCTAAACACTCTACAAATATTGAGTCAATTAATCACTTACAACCTTATTATTTTCCTTTACAGGGGTGGAAACTGAAAGGAATCACCTAAAATCGCATAACCACTGAGTGGCAGAGCTGAGATTCTCACTGGTCATCCAGCTCAAGACTTGAAGGAAACCGGAATATAAGCTGGCAAGGCCCTTATATACTTTGGCTTATGTTCAAGGAACTAAGCCTACATTTTCCTTTGTCTCCCCTGACCTTTTAGTTGCATTTCTTTCTTTTTTTTTTTTTTTGAGTTGGAGTCTCACTCTGTCGCCCAGACTGGAGTGCAGTGGCCGCTCCCGGCCACCACACCCTCTACCTGCTGGTCTCCGGCGATCCTTCCACCTCAGCTTTCCGAGTAGCCAGAATTACAGGCACGCGCTACCACACCCAGCTGATTTTTTTGATTTATTGTAGAGATGAGGTCTCCCTGCCCAGGCGGGTCTCAAACCCACGGGCTCAGGCAATCCACTCACCTCAGCCTCTCAAACATACCAGATTGCAGGCTGAGCCACCAAGCCAGCTTTAGTTGCATTTCTATGGATAGCCAAGTGGCACCAAGTCTGGCCCGGAACCTGCTCATCCTAAGTGATTGTCCTGCTTAGCATAGGTTGTCCTACTTAGTGTAGATGTTAAGATACACATAGTTTAGTCACTGTGATTAAACACATGCTTGTGTGATTTAACTCGGACATTAACATATCCTGTGTGTATGTTTTCCCCTTTGTGAGATTTTTGTCCTATATAAGAGGCATGCAGTAAAATAAATTTGCTCTCTCTTGTTCCTTGCTGTCTGAGAGGGAGTCCTCCCAATCCCACTGTTTCTCTGTCTCTTTCTTTTCTCATTCCCTCCCCCCAACTCAGACCCTGATTAGCGGAGGCTGGACCCCGCAGAGTGGTGTCCGAAAGGGGACCTGAGTACTGGGGATTGGCATTGCCTGGAGAGGAACCCTCATGGAGGCTGGCATTTTTTGTGTGCAGCATTGAGATTCATGAGTAAGTGACTGAGGGAAAGGATTAATCTTTGGGAGTAAAACATGGGACATTTACATTCTAAGGAATGCATTCTCTTTGGGCAGATGTTGAAATCTATGTTGAAAGCTAGAGGAACTAAGGTTGCAGATAGACAGATAGATTTTCACAGTTTGTAGAGGAAGTATGTCCCTGGTTTCCTGAGGCCAGGATAGTTAATCTGATTACTTGGGGAAAAGTAGGTAGTTGTTTGAAGGATTATTATCAAGTACATGGTCCTGAAGCTGTGTCAGTAGATGCTTTATCTCTGTGGAACCTAGTAAGAGATTGCTTAGAACCCTCATAGAG
>NW_007183638.1:0-1925 GCF_000164805.1 Carlito syrichta
ACCTGTACTTTCAGCAGCTTTAAAACAGTAAGTTTGTCATTACTGAGATTTTTCACCTATTTACACAATATGTCAAAGTTGGGGGCTGTGTCCTGGGTATTCTCCAAGTCCATTCCCCACCCTTCTTTGCCTGGCTCTATCCCCAAGAGGATGACTTCTAAGGACTGCATCACCAGGCTTCCTTGGCCTTGGACTTCAGAAGGGATCTGGCGAATGGGAATCACTAGCAGGTGATCAAAAGGCAGAAGAGAGCCCAAGGGGCTCTCCCCTCTACCCTAGTTCTTTCAACTGCTTTTTCTCTGGGTCCCATCTCCAGCCTGGTGGTGATCTTCCCATGGCCACAGCTGTCACCAGGCTCCAGGACCATTCCCTGTTTAGGATAAGAGTGGTCATGACTTCTCAGTATTGCTAGCTCCTGGTCCTGACTTTCCTTCTCAGTGTCTTTAATGTGCTCATACCTTTGTAAACAACCTCTTTATTCAACGCTATTCAATTAAAAACCTTTTAGTGTGACCTCTTCTTCTGTGCCCTTGACTAACAGACACTTTTAAATCTTAATAGAAAGGGTAGAACTTTATACAGGCACTAGAAGAAGAAGGTGAATTGTTTTTTATCTTTCCTTCCAAGTTTATCTAACAAATCATTTGTGGTGTGTGTGTGTGAAAGAAAGAGGGAGAGAAAGAGGGAGTGAGGGAGAGGGAGAGAAAATTTGAGAGGATAAATGAAAAACAAAAACCTTATTACAGGTTCTTTTGGTAATCAGATGTGCAAAAATTTTATTACTGGGATTTGGTGACTGTTTTAAAGAATAGGAAGCCTTTGCAATGTTTAATAGTTGGTAGCAATTTGGTAAATATTAAGTCTTAATTACATTGTTAATACACTTTTGAAAAAATTTATTCTCTACTGTAACTCATGATCCTTGCCCTAACACTGCCATTATGTTATCTGATTATTCCTTTGCAAGTAAAATCATAAGTAAGTGTAGCTGTAATCATAATATATGTATAATTTTGAATCTGGGTTTCTCCACTTAAAAGTATATAATAAGCATGTTTCCATGTAGTTCCATAATTTTCATAAGCATGACTTGCAAATTCTACATTGTATCTAATATAGATGCACCCTACATCACAAGCTACTGCGGGTGCCATCTTTTTCTAGGCAGCTTTCCCATGTTCGATGGGAAAATTTTTACTGTGCAGAAAACAACAGCAAACACATTTGACAGACATGCATTCTGTCCTTAGAAGAGTAAGCTGGATTAGGACTTCAAGCATGCCTTCCTTCCCTAGGGTCCACACTGACCTGTGAGGTTGAGTGGCAAGTTGGCCAGTGGCCCACGTGTACTGAGAAACAAAATATCTCCATGGAGAACCCCACCCTGAGAAAAGGAAGCTGGGGATCCAGACTGAACCTATCAACAAAGCTTGAGTCCTGGGGAGGGACTGAGCTTCTAAGAGCGGCAACCCCTCTGTTACCAAGCTTGTCCCATGAACAGCGGCAGAGGCCCGCTTCACCAAATATTGGTGACATGTTGGGGGCACAGGCTGCTCCATTCTGGGGTCTGTGAATCTAAGGGGGAGTTGAAGGGATCTCCTGACTCCGGGAAGCAAGAGTGGCACCAGCAGTATCCTTCCGTGGGAGCAGCTTTGAGGGTGACTTTAGGGTGTTGGGTGCCAACTGCTGGTGGCATCTTGGCAGTAGCAGCTCAGACCTCTCCACAGGGGGCTGGACCCAGAGCCTGGGGGCACTGAGTATTCCACATGATTGTTCCAATGACTTGCGTTTGAAAGCAACCCTCTCATAATCCCTCCCCCCCAAAAATTGGGGAAAGTCTGTGGGCTGTCTAGCCATTGGGACAGAATTTGTTTTCCAAACCGTTTGTTCCTGTTCATGTAGCCTTTCACTGTCCTCTGGATTAA
>NW_007183638.1:3054-5217 GCF_000164805.1 Carlito syrichta
GGAGGCTGAGGTGAGTGGATTGCTTGAGCCCGTGGGTTCGAGACCCTCCTGGGCAACTTGGCAAGACTCATCTCTACAATAAATCAAAAACCAGCCAGGCATGGTAGCGTGTGCCTGCAATTCTGGCTACTTGGAAGGCTGAAGTGGAAGGATTGCCAGAGCCCAGCAGGTTGAGGCTGTGGTGGCCGGGAGCAGACACTGCACTGTAATCTGGGTGACAGAGTGAGACTCCAACTCAAAAATAAATAAATAAATAAATAAAAAATAAATAAATAAATAAATAAATAAGTCACATAAAAATATGTAGACTTTTCCCATTCAAATTTAATATATTCCAAAGCATTAGAATGACAGCATCAGGAAATTTTTGGTTGCAAACAACAGAAATTCAACTCAAACAAAAAAATGGTAGTTTCCTGTAAGGACCGGGGGGTCATTCTTCCAGAAAGGAAGAATGGAGCCCTTGAAGTGGCAGAAGGGGAGCTGGTCTGGGGTTGACAGACACTGGGGGCTGAAGTCTGGCCAGGACTGATTCTATCTTGCACTGCAGCATTCTTCAGTGATGTGGTTTCACACTTTTAAAGACAAAGATGGACTTTCTCCATTGAGAAAGGTAGCTGTAAGTCCCTCCAGAAGAATATCTTTCCAGATCTATTGGTTCAAAAACTCCCGAGGAAGAGTTCTGATTTGAAGAGTTTGGGTCACCCTCTATCCCTCAATAAGTCATTGTGGCCAAGGAGATGGTGCCCTGCCCTGCCCATCTCAAGCTGCAAACTCTACCCCCCAGAACAAGGGGGGACAGTATAGTCATTGCCACCCAGAGGATATCTTTGAGCAAGGCCAACTCACCATTTGAAACTCCAAACAGAGAGGTGGACATTACACATCGCACCGCCTGTGCCAGTGGCCCAGCCGCCACCACCGCCACCATTGCTGCTGCTGCCACTGCTGCCATCAAAGCAGGCATTCCACATCTCACTGTCAGTGCCTGAGGGGTGGGCGAGCAGCTGAGATAAAGACCATCTGGAGCGAGGGATAACACCACCTGCTGGCGATTCAAGCCCACCAGCAGTAAGCGCTGGTCCAAGGCCTGGGGTTCCTTGTCTCACGCAAGGCCTGATACTGCAGCCCCCTGCTGCTGCTGTTCCACTGCATGCATGGGAGTCTCGGGTCTCAGCAAGCTCCCTGGCTACATCATCTCTCATCATCACCAAGCTGCTGGTCACTCAAGGAGGCTCTGGACACCCACCCCTCAGAGACACTGGTCCCATTCCTGGTTGAAGTACCCTGTGGGGGGCCCAGAGCCACTCTCACCACTCACCACCTGCCTATTGGAGTTTTGGAGCTCTGGAACCCTGGGCCCACCCTGGCTGAGGCACTCAGCCCATGACCCCCAAGCTTGGGGACCCAGACAACTGGAGAGAAAGGGATCTATGAAAGAGAATCTGCCTCCGCCTTTTTCCAGGCAGAGATTTCCATTGCCCTGCCCACCTATCAACAAACTCCACCTTGGTTCCTAAGGTAATGTTGCCAAACAGGAGACAAAGCCCCACCCCTAAGCTGAATCAGATAAAAGCAACTCCCAGGCAGCCAAACCCAAGCTGTGAGCAAACCTAGCTGCCTGCAATGAAAAAACAAAGGGGAGAAGCCGAGATCAGAGCTGAAGTGATTTTAGTCTGATCTCTTATTGTGACTTATGATTTTATCATTATGACTGTTTATTTTGATCACGATCGTTGTTTGCCTTCTGACCTACACTGTTTCATGTTTATATTGGTCTGTTTCTGTGTAGCTATCAGTATTCTTTAGAGAATCTTTCTTACGTGTCTTCCTCCACTTCTCTCTGGCCTTGTGTCTCTTTCTCACCTGATGTTGGTATCTATCTCTGTTTTCCCTTTCGCTCTTCTCTCTTTAACTTCCTATTGATTCCTCTTCCTCCATTATTTTCCTCTTTTATACCCCATTTTAATCTAGGAACCAAGACTACATACTGCTGAATGGATAGATTGTAAGGCAGAGGGAAATAGGTTCTAGTGAGCTCATACACCTGTTTGTGGATGCTAGAATCAGCATATACACTCTGAACCACAGCTTCCCTCTCAATTAAACCTCAAAACTGCAAAAATTACAGATGGCAGCCTACACTTCAACCTCAAAAGTGAA
>NW_007183639.1:0-893 GCF_000164805.1 Carlito syrichta
GCAGAAAACAACAGCAAACACATTTGACAGACATGCATTCTGTCCTTAGAAGAGTAAGCTGGATTAGGACTTCAAGCATGCCTTCCTTCCCTAGGGTCCACACTGACCTGTGAGGTTGAGTGGCAAGTTGGCCAGTGGCCCACGTGTACTGAGAAACAAAATATCTCCATGGAGAACCCCACCCTGAGAAAAGGAAGCTGGGGATCCAGACTGAACCTATCAACAAAGCTTGAGTCCTGGGGAGGGACTGAGCTTCTAAGAGCGGCAACCCCTCTGTTACCAAGCTTGTCCCATGAACAGCGGCAGAGGCCCGCTTCACCAAATATTGGTGACATGTTGGGGGCACAGGCTGCTCCATTCTGGGGTCTGTGAATCTAAGGGGGAGTTGAAGGGATCTCCTAACTCCGGGAAGCAAGAGTGGCACCAGCAGTATCCTTCCGTGGGAGCAGCTTTGAGGGTGACTTTAGGGTGTTGGGTGCCAACTGCTGGTGGCATCTTGGCAGTAGCAGCTCTGACCTCTCCACAGGGGGCTGGACCCAGAGCCTGGGGGCACTGAGTATTCCACATGATTGTTCCAATGACTTGCGTTTGAAAGCAACCCTCTCATAATCCCTCCCCCCCAAAAAATTGGGGAAAGTCTGTGGGCTGTCTAGCCATTGGGACAGAATTTGTTTTCCAAACCGTTTGTTCCTGTTCATGTAGCCTTCACTGTCCTCTGGATTAAGGAAGGCTATGAAAGCTGGATTGTACCTTACAATTTTTATGCTAGGTGGAAGGCACGCAGATATTCACTCTACTTCTAACTAACCTCTTTGAAGTATTTTTTTTTTTTAAAGATAAAGCAGAGTGAAAGTAAAATATATGTCCTAACTCAGAGGAGGGTAAAGATGGTG
>NW_007183640.1:0-2752 GCF_000164805.1 Carlito syrichta
TGGGTCCCATCTCCAGCCTGGTGGTGATCTTCCCATGGCCACAGCTGTCACCAGGCTCCAGGACCATTCCCTGTTTAGGATAAGAGTGGTCATGACTTCTCAGTATTGCTAGCTCCTGGTCCTGACTTTCCTTCTCAGTGTCTTTAATGTGCTCATACCTTTGTAAACAACCTCTTTATTCAACGCTATTCAATTAAAAACCTTTTAGTGTGACCTCTTCTTCTGTGCCCTTGACTAACAGACACTTTTAAATCTTAATAGAAAGGGTAGAACTTTATACAGGCACTAGAAGAAGAAGGTGAATTGTTTTTTATCTTTCCTTCCAAGTTTATCTAACAAATCATTTGTGGTGTGTGTGTGTAGAAAGAGGGAGAGAAAGAGGGAGTGAGGGAGAGGGAGAGAAAATTTGAGAGGATAAATGAAAAACAAAAACCTTATTACAGGTTCTTTTGGTAATCAGATGTGCAAAAATTTTATTACTGGGATTTGGTGACTGTTTTAAAGAATAGGAAGCCTTTGCAATGTTTAATAGTTGGTAGCAATTTGGTAAATATTAAGTCTTAATTACATTGTTAATACACTTTTGAAAAATTTATTCTCTACTGTAACTCATGATCCTTGCCCTAACACTGCCATTATGTTATCTGATTATTCCTTTGCAAGTAAAATCATAAGTAAGCGTAGCTGTAATCATAATATATGTATAATTTTGAATCTGGGTTTCTCCACTTAAAAGTATATAATAAGCATGTTTCCATGTTGCTCCATAATTTTCATAAGCATGACTTGCAAATTCTACATTGTATCTAATATAGATGCACCCTACATCACAAGCTACTGCGGGTGCCATCTTTTTCTAGGCAGCTTTCCCATGTTCGATGGGAAAATTTTTACTGTGCAGAAAACAACAGCAAACACATTTGACAGACATGCATTCTGTCCTTAGAAGAGTAAGCTGGATTAGGACTTCAAGCATGCCTTCCTTCCCTAGGGTCCACACTGACCTGTGAGGTTGAGTGGCAAGTTGGCCAGTGGCCCACGTGTACTGAGAAACAAAATATCTCCATGGAGAACCCCACCCTGAGAAAAGGAAGCTGGGGATACAGACTGAACCTATCAACAAAGCTTGAGTCCTGGGGAGGGACTGAGCTTCTAAGAGCGGCAACCCCTCTGTTACCAAGCTTGTCCCATGAACAGCGGCAGAGGCCCGCTTCACCAAATATTGGTGACATGTTGGGGGCACAGGCTGCTCCATTCTGGGGTCTGTGATCTAAGGGGGAGTTGAAGGGATCTCCTGACTCCGGGAAGCAAGAGTGGCACCAGCAGTATCCTTCCGTGGGAGCAGCTTTGAGGGTGACTTTAGGGTGTTGGGTGCCAACTGCTGGTGGCATCTTGGCAGTAGCAGCTCTGACCTCTCCACAGGGGGCTGGACCCAGAGCCTGGGGGCACTGAGTATTCCACATGATTGTTCCAATGACTTGCGTTTGAAAGCAACCCTCTCATAATCCCTCCCCCCCAAAAAATTGGGGAAAGTCTGTGGGCTGTCTAGCCATTGGGACAGAATTTGTTTTCCAAACCGTTTGTTCCTGTTCATGTAGCCTTCACTGTCCTCTGGATTAAGGAAGGCTATGAAAGCTGGATTGTACCTTACAATTTTTATGCTAGGTGGAAGGCACGCAGATATTCACTCTACTTCTAACTAACCTCTTTGAAGTATTTTTTTTTTAAAGATAAAAGCAGAGTGAAAGTAAATATATGTCCTAGCCAGAGGAGGGTAAAGATGGTGAATTGACAAAAGGTATTTTTTTAATTTTTAATTTTTTAAATTATTATTCATTATAGAGATGGGTATAATTCAGGGTTAGATATACAAACATTGATCGTGCAGGTAACCCTGTTGATGAGGTATGCCACTCCCTCCCCTACCAGTTTCCCTCATCTACCAATCCCAGGCCCCCCCTCCCCTGGCAGTTTCCTACTACTGCCAATCGCTTTCTTATAGCATTATAATTGTTCAAGATCTGTTTATGAGTGAGAACATATGGAACTCAGTTCTTTGTTTCTGTGATAAATCACTAAGTATGATCAACTCCAAATCCATCCAAGTGGCTGAAAAGTCCATATATTTGTCCTTCTTTATGGCTGCAATGAAACAAGGTATTTTCAAAGAAAAATCTGCAATGAGACTGCTGATAGGCCTATTAAACGTCTTTGAAAAAGAAAACTGATGAGGACTGTTTTTCATCTCCAGAGTTAAGTTTAATAATGGTTCTAAGGGCCCATAGCTTCTATCAAGAACATGGCATGAATAAACCCCCAAAGAGCAAGGTTTACTTTAAAAGACAGATGCTGTGGCCCTACTCGTTTTCCTGGCCAAAGGGAAGGTTGCCAGCATTCCAATTTCAGACTTTGAGTTCAAATTCCCTGATTTTATGGCTAAGACACTTGACATTAACACAGTATCTGTAGCTACTTTGCACGTCATAGATAAGAAAAAATTCAAGTAACACATATAAACTAGTCACGAAGGTAAGGGGCTTTCCCCAAACATACTGTATTAAAAATATGTGGCTATTGCTTTGATAAACTCTGGTGTGGATGTGACTCTTGGAGCTATAACTAAGCCATGTTTCCTAGCTTTGGATCCCCCTCTACCTTGGAGAAATGAATCTCCTCTCTTTCTCTCTCCCTTCTCCAATGTACATTCTAAATAAACTATATTTTCCAAGATAAAATTAAAAAATAGGCTGAG
>NW_007183640.1:3407-5504 GCF_000164805.1 Carlito syrichta
ACTCAAAATAAATAAATAAATAAATAAATAAGTCACATAAAAATATGTAGACTTTTCCCATTCAAATTTAATATATTCCAAAGCATTAGAATGACAGCATCAGGAAATTTTTGGTTGCAAACAACAGAAATTCAACTCAAACAAAAAAATGGTAGTTTCCTGTAAGGACCGGGGGGTCATTCTTCCAGAAAGGAAGAATGGAGCCCTTGAAGTGGCAGAAGGGGAGCTGGTCTGGGGTTGACAGACACTGGGGGCTGAAGTCTGGCCAGGACTGATTCCATCTTGCACTGCAGCATTCTTCAGTGGTGTGGTTTCACACTTTTAAAGACAAAGATGGCCTTTCTCCATTGAGAAAGGTAGCTGTAAGTCCCTCCAGAAGAATATCTTTCCAGATCTATTGGTTCAAAAACTCCCGAGGAAGAGTTCTGATTTGAAGAGTTTGGGTCACCCTCTATCCCTCAATAAGTCATTGTGGCCAAGGAGATGGTGCCCTGCCCTGACCATCTCAAGCTGCAAACTCTACCCACCAGAACAAGGGGGGACAGTATAGTCATTGCCACCCAGAGGATATCTTTGAGCAAGGCCAACTCACCATTTGAAACTCCAAACAGAGAGGTGGACATTACACATCGCACCGCCTGTGCCAGTGGCCCAGCTGCCACCACCGCCACCATTGCTGCTGCTGCCACTGCTGCCATCAAAGCAGGCATTCCACATCTCACTGTCAGTGCCTGAGGGGTGGGCGAGCAGCTGAGATAAAGACCATCTGGAGCGAGGGATAACACCACCTGCTGGTGATTCAAGCCCACCAGCAGTAAGCGCTGGTCCAAGGCCTGGGGTTCCTTGGTCTCACGCAAGGCCTGATACTGCAGCCCCCTGCTGCTGCTGTTCCACTGCATGCATGGGAGTCTCGGGTCTCAGCAAGCTCCCTGGCTACATCGTCTCTCATCATCACCAAGCTGCTGGTCACTCAAGGAGGCTCTGGACACCCACCCCTCAGAGACACTGGTCCCATTCCTGGTTGAAGTACCCTGTGGGGGGCCCAGAGCCACTCTCACCACTCACCACCTGCCTATTGGAGTTTTGGAGCTCTGGAACCCTGGGCCCACCCTGGCTGAGGCACTCAGCCCATGACCCCAAGCTTGGGGACCCAGACAACTGGAGAGAAAGGGATCTATGAAAGAGAATCTGCCCCCGCCTTTTTCCAGGCAGAGATTTCCATTGCCCTGCCCACCTATCAACAAACTCCACCTTGGTTCCTAAGGTAATGTTGCCAAACAGGAGACAAAGCCCCACCCCTAAGCTGAATCAGATAAAAGCAACTCCCAGGCAGCCAAACCCAAGCTGTGAGCAAACCTAGCTGCCTGCAATGAAAAAACAAAGGGGAGAAGCCGAGATCAGAGCTGAAGTGATTTTAGTCTGATCTCTTATTGTGACTTATGATTTTATCATTATGACTGTTTATTTTGATCACGATCGTTGTTTGCCTTCTGACCTACACTGTTTCATGTTTATATTGGTCTGTTTCTGTGTAGCTATCAGTATTCTTTAGAGAATCTTTCTTACGTGTCTTCCTCCACTTCTCTCTGGCCTTGTGTCTCTTTCTCACCTGATGTTGGTATCTATCTCTGTTTTCCCTCTCGCTCTTCTCTCTTTAACTTCCTATTGACTCCCTCTTCCTCCATTATTTTCCTCTTTTATACCCCATTTTAATCTAGGAACCAAGACTACATACTGCTGAATGGATAGATTGTAAGGCAGAGGGAAATAGGTTCTAGTGAGCTCATACACCTGTTTGTGGATGCTAGAATCAGCATATACACTCTGAACCACAGCTTCCCTCTCAATTAAACCTCAAAACTGCAAAAATTACAGATGGCAGCCTACACTTCAACCTCAAAAGTGAACAAAGCCAGAAGACCCTCATAAGGAAGAACAGGATATAGCAGAAGAGAAAGAAAAGCAACCCCACCTTCCCCCCAAAACAGAATTAAAGAAGGAGAGGGAAGGAGGAGAGAAAGAAAATCTACAAAATGAAGAAAACCAAAGAAGAGTATGGGTCTCTCCCAGACCCCCGAGAAGGCAGACACAGAGTAA
>NW_007183641.1:0-1005 GCF_000164805.1 Carlito syrichta
TAGCATTATCATTGTTCAAGGTCTGTTTATGAGTGAGAACATATGGAACTCAGTCTTTTTTTCTGTGATAAATCACTAAGTATGATCAACTCCAAATCCATCCAAGTGGCTGCAAAGTCCATATATTTGTCCTTCTTTATGGCTGCAATGAAACAAGGTATTTTCAAAGAAAAATCTGCAATGAGACTGCTGATAGGCCTATTAAACGTCTTTGAAAAAGAAAACTGATGAGGGCTGTTTTTCATCTCCAGAGTTAAGTTTAATAATGGTTCTAAGGGCCCATAGCTTCTATCAAGAACATGGCATGAATAAACCCCCAAAGAGCAAGGTTTACTTTAAAAGACAGATGCTGTGGCCCTACTCGTTTTCCTGGCCAAAGGGAAGGTTGCCAGCATTCCAATTTCAGACTTTAAGTTCAAATTCCCTGATTTTATGGCTAAGACACTTGACATTAACACAGTATCTGTAGCTACTTTGCACGTCATAGATAAGAAAAAATTCAAGTAACACATATAAACTAGTCACGAAGGTAAGGGGCTTTCCCCAAACATACTGTATTAAAAATATGTGGCTATTGCTTTGATAAACTCTGTTGTGGATGTGACTCTTGGAGCTATAACTAGGCCATGTTTCCTAACTTTGGATCCCCCTCTACCTTGGAGAAATGAATCTCCTCTCTTTCTCTCTCCCTTTCTCCAATGTACATTCTAAATAAACTATATTTTCCAAGATAAAATTAAAAAATAGGCCGAGCTCGGTGGCTCAGCCTCTAATCCTGTGCCTTTGGGAGGCTGAGGTGAGTGGATTGCCTGAACCCGTGGGTTCGAGACCCTCCTGGGCAACTTGGCAAGACCTCATCTCTACAATAAATCAAAAACCAGCCAGGCATGGTAGCGTGTGCCTGCAATTCTGGCTACTTGGAAGGCTGAAGCAGAAGGATTGCCAGAGCCCAGCAGGTTGAGGCTGCGGTGGCCGGGAGCGGACACTGCACTCTAATCTGGGTGA
>NW_007183642.1:0-796 GCF_000164805.1 Carlito syrichta
AGACACTTTTCACTTTTTGTAAAATTATGTACTCAAAAGTGAACAATTTAAACCTGAATTCAAAGGTGAACAAACACAGTTTCGCAGATTCGTGCTCTACAACAGTACATTGAAGGAGTTTATGAAATGTGCCTTTCGGTGTGGAAGAGAGAGGCTCAAAGGTAGAAGTCACATACCCACTGTCCTATGCAGTGGGCCATGACTTGGCTAGGAGGATGTGGATCGACTTAAGGGTTACCATTTCAGCATCTCTTTCATCAGGATCCCTTGTTAATGGCGATTTCATTCCTTGCCTTTTCTCTTGGTGTTGGCACCGGGAGCGCATCTCCAACCGTCCTTTGTAACATTTAGTAGCCTTAACAAATCCTCCTTGCTCCTGTGGAAAGCTTCCTCATGTTGTTATTCAGAGGAACTGAACCAGTCCGTGGGACTGTGTTGCCTCATAGCACCCAGCTCAATGTTGGTTAAAAAGAGGAAAGATAGTAGTGAATTGAAGAAAAGGGAACACATGACAAGGTATATTCTCATAAAATCAAGTCTGCAGCCATTCATGGGAGTAGAAGAGAGGACAGGGACAGAAACAAAGAGTAGATTGCCCATTATGCCTTTGCTTCTAAAGTGACGATGCTGGACTCTAGCATCCAGTGGCTGTGGAAGAAAAACTTGACCAATCACAGGTCTCAGTTATGAGTATGCTTTAGGAGGATAAAGAAGACTGTTTTCTGATGCTTTAGAATCAGCTTATGAGCTACTTGGCTTTAGCCAAAAGACTTTTCAGTCTTAGATGGAAAACTGA
>NW_007183643.1:0-1273 GCF_000164805.1 Carlito syrichta
TTGCCAGTCCCGCCAGTGCTGCGCGACTCCTGCATCTCTCGAACCTCACCCGGTCCGCCCGTACCCTAATATTTTGGGAGGTCCGCCGAGACATGCGAGATATCTCTCTCTTTCTCTCTCTCTCTATTTCCTAACTGGTGGCCCTCTGTGGACTGTGTTGGAAACTAGTGGCAATTGAAGGCTCTAGCTGAGGCTACACTTCAGCGTGCAGCTCCAGGGAAAGACATCAGACAGCTGTGGGCTGACTGGGCGAGGCACTAAGGTTAAATATTTGCTTCCTTCTAGCCAAGATTTCGGGGTTCCCCCGTGGACCGAGCTGCATCTCAGAGGACAACTGACGGTCTCTGCCTAGGGCTACTCCCTAGGGAGGCAAGAAAGTCCCCAAAGGAAAGTTCGAACCGCCAGAGCCTGTAAGGGTGGGAGACAAAGTGCTTGGTTTCTTTGCTCTTTTCCTCTCTGACTGGCGAAGTAACTCCACGAAGGACCTTGAAACTCCAACAGCTACGTTATGCCTTTCTGCGCCTTTGGTTAACTTCTTCAAGTGAGGAAGTCATACACAACTTCAAGGCAGAAATTCTTTGAGTGGCAAAGGCAGTTTTGTGGGTATCAGAATATCCCAAATTTACTACATTGTGTCCTTTAACTCTCTGTTCCAGCTCTTGCTTTTCCATTAGGATTCTCATGGTTCTAGGCAAAGTGAAAAAAATTATTTTATACGGGTAAGTGATCAAGAAAATGGGTGGAGGAGGAGAAAGCAAAAGAATACTAGAGTTAAGACGGGGCAAGATGGCGACGGCATAGGTGAACTTGTGAGATTCTCTGAACGGACCAAGACTGCAAACTGCTGAATAGACAGACTGTAAAACAGAGGGAAAAGTGAACAAAACCAGAAGACCCTCATAAGGAAGAACAGGTCATTGCAGAAGAGAAATAAAAGCAACCCCACCCTCCCTCAAAAACAGAATTGAAGAGGGGGAGGGAAAGGGGTAAAGGGAGAAAAATCTACAGAAATGAAGAAAAACCAAAAGAAGAGTATGGGTCTCTCCCAGACGCCTGGGAGAGCAGACACTGAGAAAATTGACTTTGGAATACAAACAATGAAAAGTCCCCAGTATGAAGGGTCTCAAAATGCAAATGCAGATATCAAAACAATAATGGAGAGACTAAAAAGAAATTGAGGAGACACAAGAAGAAACTAGGAAGGGAGCTGATATCTGAGATAACAGTAATAGAGAATACTGTGAATGAATAAATACCAAATTGATAAGCATGG
>NW_007183644.1:0-814 GCF_000164805.1 Carlito syrichta
CCAGACGCCTGGGAGAGCAGACACTGAGAAAATTGACTTTGGAATACAAGCAATGCAAAGTCCCCAGAATGAAGGGTCTCAAAATGCAAATGCAGATATCAAAACAATAATGGAGAGACTAAAAAGAAATGAGGAGACACAAGAAGAAACTAGGAAGGAGCTGATATCTGAGATAACAGTAATAAAGAATACTGTGAATGAAATAAATAACAAATTGATAAGCATGGAAAGCAGAATTACCCAAGCAGAAGAAAGAATCTCAGAGCTTGAGGACCAAAATATAGAAATAACCCAAACTCTTAAAAACACAGAAAATAAGCTAAAAAAGACAGAACAAAACCTTCAAGAGATGAGTGACTACCTCAAGAGGCCTAACCTAAGAATAATCGGACTCCCTGAGGTAGAAAGAGAAACAGAGACCACATTGGAACAAACTTTCCACGAGATCATTCAAGAAAATTTCCCTCATCTAATCAGTGATACAAAAATTCAAACACAAGAGATTCAGAGAACCCCCGCAAGACAACAAATGAGAAGACCAACTCCTAGACACATAATAATTCGCCTAAATAAAGTAGGCACAAAAGAAAAAATCCTAAAGGCAGCAAGAGAAAAAGGCCAGATCACCCACCATGGAAGACCAATCAGAATAGCAGCAGATTTATCTGCAGAAACCCTGCAGGCTAGGAGAGCTTGGAGCCCTATCTTCAAAGTCCTAAAGGATAAACAATTTCAACCAAGAATAACCTACCCAGCCAAGCTAAGCTTCATCAGTGAGGGAGAATTAAAATCTTCCCAGATATCCAATCCCGAA
>NW_007183645.1:0-10598 GCF_000164805.1 Carlito syrichta
GAGCCAAGTCCTTCAAACACACACACACACACACACACACACACACACACACACACACACACACACACACACACACTGTTGGTTCTGACTCTGGGAAATCCTAGTTGACATATGGAGTCCATGGATAAATGTGAAATTCAAGATTTGTAGAAACATGGATGTGCTGTATGAGGCTTCATATTTGGAGTGAAGGTGAACCTCAGGCTGGCTGGATCAACCAGAGACGTGTGTGTGTGTCTCTCTCTGTGTTTCTGTATGTGAGTCTTTGTGGCTGTGTGGTACATGTATTTGTGTGTGTTTGTGTGTCTGCATGTGCATATGTGTGTCTGTTGCTTGTGTCTATGTTTTTCTGTGTGCATGTGTTTGTGTATGTTTGTGTGTCTGTGCATGTCTGTGTGTATTTGCCTGTGTGTTTGTGTGTGCATGTGTGCATGTGTCTGTGTGGTTTTTTTGAGTGTGCATATGTTTATGTTTTGTGTAACTGTGTGTGTCTCTGTGTGTTTGTATGTCTCTATATGTGTCTTTGTGTGCATGTATGTGCATGTGTGTATGTTTGCATACCCGTGTCTGTGTGTGTAATAGTTGCTGATAAATTTTCCTCCATCACTGGGTGCGGCCTCCTCTTAAGTTTGGAGCCATTGTGTTGTGTTTCTGGAAGTTAAAGGAGGGTCCTCCTGGCTGCCCACATGCCTGCTGGCTCCTTTGTGGTCCCCGCGTACCCCCTCTATGCACTGGGAGGAGAATGGCCCCAGCCACTCTCCTCCTGGGCCACAAATGGGCTGATCCAGCCTCTCTCTTCTGACCAGTTTCGACTCCCCAGCCTTCAGAATCCTGAGGCCGTCAAGTGGCTCCTGGTCAATTCTGAGTGATCTGGTCATTAAAACCGGTGCAGCTCCCTTCCTGGCAAGCATTGACAGAGGACTTCTGTGGCGCCAAGGGACAAGGCCACTTGGACTTGGCAACTTGAAAATTCTGGTGTGAACCCTGAGGCTATGGGGCCACTGGGTGAGCCTCCCTTATCCTGTGTTCCTTGTGTGCCTTATGAGGCAGAATATTGAACCCGCATTTTCCAAGAATTGTGGAGGTGGGTTGCTGGGACAATGAATTAATGTTGGGAAGGGTTGTTCCTCTGAATGTGGAGACCAAGAAGCAGAGAAGTGGGTTGAGCAAGAGTTGTCCTGATGGCCAGGTTGGGCCAGTTATGGGGATGTGTTGCAATGTGCGGGCCATCCCTGCAGAAGAGCAGGGTTCCCCTGAGTGGGATTGTGCCCTGGAGAATGGGAGACCCCAGGCCTTGCTCTAGCCCAGTGTCAAGCAGGCCATCTGCTTTCCAAGGCTGGGAATGACTCCCAACGAGGTGTTTAGCCTGGCTGGCTGAAGGGACACAGTCTTTGTGTGAGGAGCCTGGGTTGTGGTTCTGATAATGGCCCTGGCTCACTGTATGAAGTTGGGCAGGTCTTCTTGCCTCTCTGAGGCACAGTGTCTATGAAGAGTTTGAACCCGGTGGACTTTAAGGGGTGGGGCAGGGGGCATGCATGCCCTAGACAGAGGCCAGCCCTCCTTCAGGTTTGGCTTGCTGCTGTATTTGGGGAGGGGGTTCAGTGAATTTTTGTACTTTGAACATAATGAAATTTTCTGAATTGGGGATGTGGATAATACATGCAAAAGTATTTAAAACACCCTGCAGGTGAAGCCCATAGTCAGATGATGCTCTCAGGCCCCATGGGCAGCCCCATGCTTATTTAGCTTTCCATGGAGGACTCAGACCAGGGTCAGGAGGTGAGCAGGCACTTCTGATTTGTTTTGTTTTTAAATCAGTACAAGTATTTTTAAGGAACCAGGGGAGCAAGGCCGATGGGAAGCTGAGTTATGAGATGCTGTTGCCTGGAGACAAGACAGAGGGCATTGCCCTCCCTCATCACAAATGGGGCAGGGTACTTGGCCTCACTACGGGGACTGACCCCCAGGCTCAGCCCCCTGCTGTGTCTGTGACTCTGTGGACTCCTTGGTGTTCAGTGCTGGAGGGAATCAAATGTGTCAGTGACTTGGAGACCTTTTGTATTTGTGTGGATGGGTACACATGGCCTGTTCTTGTTAACTGCTGCACTATATGCCATGTGTTTTTTTCTCAGGTATTTCCTGAAAGTGAACTTTGGTCCATTTTCTCTATGATTTCTACTTCTCTTGATGTTATTTCAGAGGATCATGGAATTTTTCTTGACTTGTCTTATACGCCATACTTTTCTTCTGCCCCTTCTTCCTTCCCTCCTTCCTTTGCATCTATCCATCCATTCATCCATTCTTCATCAGTCAGTCATCCTCCATTCATCCATCATCCATTCATCCTCCATCCATCCATCCATCCATCCTCTATGCATCCATCCATCTACCCATGGTCCGTTCATCTATCCAATCATCATCCATCCGTCCATCCATCTTCCATCATCCATCGTATATCAATCCATCATTCATACATCCATCAGCCATCTTCTATCCATCCACCTATCCATCCATCTATCCACCCATCATCCATCCATTTATCCTTCAGCCATCATCCATCCATCATCCATTCATCCATCAGCCATCATTCATCATCCATCATCCATCCATTCATCCATCCACTCATGCATTCATCCATCATATATCCATCAGTAATGCTAATCTTACAAACACTGGTGTACGCAGCAAAACACCAGGGCCTTCCAGGAGCTCCAGTCTGGTAGGGCCTAGGGAGGAAGCATATGACAGTGACTCCCATGAAGTCAGTCTGTTGCAGTCCTTTGAAAGAAGCTGTTTCTGGTCTTCTGGAGTGGATAGGAGTTTCTGATGCAGGTTCTCATCAGCCATTGGACCAACAGTACCATATCTGCCTTCCTGGGACCTTATAGAATCTTCACTGGCTCCTCTCCCCTCCACATTCCCCCACTGTTATATTCTGTGCCTTGAGCACAAGAGCTCACCATGGACTCAAGAGTGATGGCCATGAGAAGGGCAAGGGGACCAACACGGGCCTGAGTAGACATATTTTCACCTGGTGTGGGAAGAGCAGAACCTTAAATGGCACTGCACACCAGAAGGCAGCTTTGAGATGGATACACATCCCAGGTTCTCTCTGTCCAGGAGATTAGGTACAGATGAATAAAGGGAGCAAAAGGAGTTGCCCCATCAGAGACAGGTGCAGAGAGGGAGGAGACTCTGGGTCCACCATCTCTTGATTTCCCAAATGGGCTGAAAGCACACATGTGCCTGATATCCCTCTTTTCTCATCCTCAGCATGTCTGGCTTTTCTTGGGGTATTTTTATGTCATCACAGTGGACAGCTACGGAGCCACTTGCAAGTGGAGTTCCTGTGTGCCACAGCCCAGGCTGGGATGCAGAGCCTAGCAGTCCACTTTGCCCTCACTGTTCTTGTGCCTAGTCAGCTGTTTCCACACCATTTCCACTCTGTTCTGTGTGGCACGGACCTAGCATCTCTGTTTTTCCTCGAGGGAGGTCAGGGACATCGAACTGAGTTATTCCACATGAGACATCTAACCTCACCCTAGAATCATGCCCAGCACATAGGAACTTCTTTTGTAGATTGCACACACAAATTTGCACACACATGTGCAAACACACACGAACTCAAACATCTTTTTGGAAAGACCTTTCTTGGCCTGGAGGAGACAGCACCACCTCATACCCAGTCTGCCTTTCTTTTTTCATTGATCTCCTCAACACAAGTTATCATCGACCCACCATATATTTACTGTTTGTCCACCACTCCCACCACATGCCCCCCCACAGAGACTTTCATTAGTTTTATTACATGCTTTATTCCTTGGAATAAAGGTGTAATAATAATTCCATGACAGGTGTCTGGTAAATATCTGTCACATGCACAAGTCTCTGTTTTAGAGAGGACCTCCAGGCCCTGATGCTGCCACAGAGAGGTCAAGTAACTTGCTCCATGTCACCCAGTTGCAGCAGGTAAATCAGGGCACAAAACCTGTGTTCTCCTCTAAATCATGATGACCTTTCTGCTGGTAACAAACAGGCAAACCCACACAGTGCCTGAAACACAGTCAGAATCAGAGAATGTTAAGTAAAGGTGATAATGCTACAGCACGTGTCCCTGTCCCCAGACAGAATCATACATGTCCCCTTACATGAGGGGACAGCAAGACCTTGAGATGTTCATATGAAAAACTGAGTCTAGCCGGGCTCAGTGGCTCAGCCTGTAATCCCGCATCTTTGGGAGGCTGAGGTGAATGGATTGCCTGAACCCGTGGGTTCGAGGCCCGCCTAGGCAGCAAGACCTCATCTCTACAATAAATAAAAAAAATCAGCCGGGCGTGGTAGTGCATGCCTGTAATTCCGGCTACTCGGAAGCCTGAGGCGGAAGAATTGCCAGAGCCCAGCAGGCGAGGCTGCAGTGGCCAGGAGCAGCCACTGCACTCCAGTCTGGGTGACCAAGTGAGACTCCAACTCAAAAAAAAAAAAAATAGAAAAAGAAAAACTGAGTCACTGCCTGGTGCCTGTGGGTGGGAGCTGTTTCCTATCACACCTATGATTTTCATTGCATGATAGCACATTGGACTGAACTTAAATGTTCCAGGCCTGTCCTCCTCATCTTCGCCCTTGGTGCAGCCTTATTCACATAGCACACCCCTTCCAGAACAGTCCTTGGTATGGGGTGGCATGCACTGTTGCAGGGCACAGGCATGGGGACAGACTAACAGACCAGTGGACTTCCTGGAGCCTTATCCTCTCACATTTGGGGCTAGGACAGCGGTTCATTGTTCTATTGTTCCCAGATAACATACCCTGCAGTCCCATCTCCACCAGGGCAGCCCAAGACATACCTGAGCTTCGGCCTTATTACTGGCTACACTCAGCCACCTTGTGGGCACCACTGCAGTGGGCCCTGAAGAGAGGGCTCACAGCACACTCTGCTCAGCATCCTCCCTTTCTTCCCCTTCCCTTGTGGAGACAGTTGCTTAAGGGGACATTTCTCTCTCCTAAGCTTCTCATGTTCCGTGAAGACCTAGAAAACAGGTTAAATACAAATGCTTTTCCTTTCCTGACACTTCATGGCATGAGTCACACCTTACAGCTTGTACCTCAGAAAAAACTTGGCTGATGGGTAAGTCTATTCTTTCCTTTCCTTTATTTTTTTTAAGCTAGGTTCTCATTCTTTTGCTCAGGCTGGGGTGCAGTGGCACAATGATGGCTCACCACACCCTCAAACTCCTGGGCTCAGGTGATCCTCCAACTTCTGCCTCCAGAGTAGCTGGGACTACAGGCAGGAATCACCATGCCTGGCTAACATTTTTTTTGTAGAGATGAGGTCTTGTTATGTTGCCCAGGCTGGTCTTGAACTCCTGGAGTGTAATTTCATTCTTAGCCCTATTTAACCATCAAAGAAACTGAGGCTTAAACACAATTTCACTCTCAGGTATTAGTGAGAGAGCCAAGAGCCAGAGGCAGCTGTCTGCACACAACCCAATACTTTTTACATGAAGGTTTCTCACGTGGCGGTATTTGTGAATATTTTCCACCCTTACATGCTTCCAGCAGAGATTGAAGGGGTGCGTCACACATCTAATGATCTCAGAACCCAGAATATTTAAGGCTGTAAAAAGCAGCAGCAGCCCTGCTGCAGAGTCAAGGCTGGGAGGAAAGGTTGGTGTCTCGCTTAGGGTTTTGCTGGGCTCTGGACTATGCCACCATGGTCAGAGGAGGCAGGGACAGGAGAATTGGTTCCCTGGCCACCAGAAGTGAACTATTTTTGTTTTCTCATGTGCTTTTGTGGAAATGGCAGCAATTGCTCACAAAAGAGGAGTGAAGACCTCTTAGGAGCCCCCGCCAGGCTCTGAAGAGCGTGGACATATGGGAGTCACCATCTTTTTATAGGGGCAATGTTGAGACTTTGTCGCTGGTGTGGTGAAGGGGAAGGATGAGGCTACTTCAAAAGACACTGGCTGAAGTCTAAGAATGTTTTCTGCAGAAACACACACATGGTGTGAATAAAATCTTCACCACAATGTTGTTTGAAATAGAAAACAAAATTAAAACTCATTTGGTCAAACTGTGATACCTCCGTAAAATGGAATACTGTACACCTATTTTAAAAAATTAGTAAAAATATGTTGAGTTTGAGAGACGATGCTTATGTTAATTGACTCCATTTCACCATTCCACTGTATGTGTTTCAGAGAATTGTGTTGTGCACTATAAATAGATGCAATTTGTGTTCATCAATGAAAAAATTAATTATTATAAAAAATAATTAGCAGCCGTATAAACTAATAGGGAACAATTCTGAAGTTATATTAACTACAAAATAGCAGTATCAAGCTTAACATTGTTGACTTAAAAAAACAGCAGGCTCAGAAACAGCGTGGCACATGCTCGCAGCTATGCATGAACATGTAGCCATGAAGCCCAGGTCTGAGCTTTTGCACCCACAGGTGCACCCAACATGGTTGTTACTACCTCTTTATTGACCAGCAAGTAAGTCCTAGGAGACAGACGCACTGTGAAGGCAGGGCCTGGGCTGCTCATTTGCAGTGGGATCTCCAGGGCCAAGCTCAGAGCAGGCATATAGTAGATCTTCCACCAGTATTCATGAATATTGAATGAATAATAAACTGGGGAGTTTTCTTTCCCTTTTCCTTCTGCCTGCTTCTGGAACACTTGCAGCTGGCATGAGCCCTGTGGGCCCATCCCTCTCTCCTGGGTATTATTGCTGGCCTCTTTCATCTCCTTTGAGGCTTTGCCTTTGTCCCCCAGGTCACAGAGAAATGAGGGGAGTGGGAGAGACTTGTGTGGAACCTTTGAGATGACAGTGTACCCTGGTGCTTCCAGCTAAGTCTGGAAGATCTGACCTAGTGATTAACATAGTTGCACAAGCCAGGCCAGCCCAGAGTTGAGATCATCAGCTCTGTCTCATGGTGCCCATGTGTCAGACCCACTGGACTTGGAGACCATGTCCCAGCAGCATTGCTGTGTAACCTTGGACACTTGACTAAACCTTGCTGAGTCTCAACTTTCTGATCTGCAAAAAAGAGGCTAAAACTACTCTTCTTGAGGTTGTCATGAGGATTAAATGTGATAACGCAAGTGAAAGTGCCCTTTGAAGGCAGAGAAAGGTGAAGAAGTTTATTGTGTGGGTGGGCAGAAGGCGTGGATGGCCCCCTGTCATCCTCAGGTGCCTTGACTTCCCTGGGAAGATCCCCACACCAACCCAGGAGAGGTTATCACCGGGCTCTGACTCTGCTATTCAGGGCACTTCTCCCAGCTGCCCACGGTTCTCAGCTTAAGCAAATAAGCTATCCGGCCTAACTGGGCTCTGTGTTCTGTAGCCAACCATATGTTAGAGCTCGATAGAGATTCTTATCTGGTTGGGCAATGTTACCCAGCAAGGGATGACATTTCTTTTTTTTTAATCAATATTTTTTATTATGATATTGAGGGGTACAGTTAAAGGTTAGGTATACAAAAACGCTTTGTTCAGGCACCCTTATTGATGAGAGGTGTCTCCCCATCCCCAGACAGATATTTACTACCGTTAATCCCATCTCCCATCCCCCCGTAGTTTCCCACCACTGTCAGTCATTTTCTTATAGTATGACATTGGATGTTCAAGGTCCATTATATGAGTGAGAACATGTGATACTCAGATCTTTGTTTCTGTGAGAGATCACTCAGTATTATAGACTCTAGTTCCATCCAGGTTGCTGGAAAATGCATGATTTTGTTCTTTTTTATGGTTGCATAGTATTCCATTGTGTATATGTACCACATTTTTTTAATCCAGTCCTCTTTTGGTGGACAGCATGGTTGCTTCCAGGTTCTTGCTATTGTGAACAGTACTGCGATAAACATACATGTGCAGGTATCTTTTTTATAGAGTGATTTGAGTTCTTCAGGGTATATTCCCAATAGGGGGATTGCGGGGTCATATGGGAGGTCAATATTTAGAGCTTTTAGGAATCGCCATACTGTTTTCCAAAGAGGTTGTACTAGTTTACACTCCCACCAACAGTGTAGAAGAGTTTCCTTTTCACCACACCCTCTCCAGCAATTGTTATTTTTTGAGTTATTGATAATTGCCATTCTGACTGGAGTTAGGTGGTATCTCAGTGTGGTTTTGATTTGCATCTCCCTGGTGATTAGTGAGGTTGAACATTTCTTCATGTATCTGTTGGCTGCTTTGATGTCTTCCTTTGGGAAGTGTCTGTTCATATCTTTTGCCCATATTATAATGGGGTTATTTGTTTTTTTCTTTTCAGCACATTTGAGTTCCTTGTGGATCCAAGATGTTAAGTCTTTGTCAGACCTGGTGTAGGCAAATACTTTTTTCCAGTCTGTAGGCTGTCTCTCTGCTCTTTTGATGGTTTCTTTGGCTTTGCAGAAGCTTGTCAGTTTAATGAGATCCCACTTATCTATCTTATCTCTTATGACCTGTGGGTTTCGGTTTTGTTCAGGAACTGGATGCCAGTTCCAATTTCCATGAGGGTATGTCCTTCATTTTCCAAGATTCTTATGGTTTGAGGTTTTACATTTAGGTTTCTGATCCATTTAGAGTTAATTTTTGTGTATAGGGATAGATAGGGGTCCTGTTTCAATCTTCTGCATGTGGTCAGCCAGTTTTCCCAGCACCGTTTACTGAATAGGTTCTCCTCTCCCCAGTGGTAGGTGGTGGAGGCTTTGTGGAAGATGAGTTGGTTGAAAAATTGAGGTTTTGCTTCCGGAATCTCAATTCTATTTCATTGATCTATATGCCTGTTCCTGTACCAGTACCAAGCTGTTTTGATTATTGTAGCTTTATAATGAAGTTTGAAGACTGGTAATGTGATAATACCTGCTTTGTTTGTTTTTTGTTTTTTTTTTTTTTTTGCTGAGGAACGTTCTGGCTATTCTTGGTCATTTTTGTTTCCATATGAATTCCTGTGTTGTTTTTTCTAGGTCTGAGAAGAATGTTGCTGGTAATTTGATGGGTATTGCATTGAATTTGTAGATTGCCTTAGGTAAGATGGACGTCTTCACAATGTTGATTCTTCCAATCCATGAGCATGGGGTATTTTTCCACTTGTTTGTGTCATCTTTGATTTCTTTGAGCAGTCTTTTATGGTTTTCATTGTAAAGGTCTTTCAAGTTTCTGGTTAGGAAGATGTCAAGGTATTTCATTTTTTTGGTGGCTATTGTGAATGGAATTGTGGTTTTTATTTGGGTTTCTGTGTGTTTATTATTTGTGTGAAGAAATGCGATGGTCTTTTGCACATTTATTTTATATCCTGAGACTTTCCCAAAGGCCTTTATCAGTGTAAGGAGGTTTTTGACAGATGCTCTTGGGTTTTCAAGGTACATGATCATGTCATCTGTAGAGAGGTAGCTTGACTTTCTCTTTTCCTATTTAAATACCCCTGATTGCCTTCTCTTCTCTGATTGCTCTAGCCAGTACTTCCAATACTATATTGAATAGGAGAGGTAAGAGTGGGCATCCTTGTCTTATTCCAGTTTTCAGGGGAAATGGTTCTAGTTTTTGTCCATTTAGGAGTATGCTGGCTGTGGTTTCTCATAGATGGCTTTTACTATTTTTAGGTATGTTCCCTGTATGCCTAGCTCTTTGAGGGTTTTTATCAAGAAGGGGTGCTAGATTTTATAAAAAACTTTGTCTTCATCTAACAATTTAATAATGTGGTTTTTGTTTTGACATCTGTTGGTGTATTTAATTACATTTACGGTTTTACGAATGTTGAACTAGCCTAGCATCCCAGGGATGAAGCCTACTTGGTCATGATGGATGATTTTTGAGATGTGTTGTTGAATCTGGTTTGCTAGGATGTTGTTGAGAATTTTAGCATCTTTGTTCATCGAAGATATTGGCCTGTAGTTCTTTGTTGGATCTTTACCTGGCTTGGGTATCAATGTGATGTTGGCTTCATAAAATGATTTGGGGAGAGTTCCGTCTTTCTCACTCACCTGGAATACCTTCAGTAGGATTGGTATAAGCTCCTCCTTAAATGTCTTGTAGAATTCTGCTGAAAAGCCATCTGGTCCAGGGCTTTCTTTTGTAGATAGTTTTCTTATTATGTAGTCAATTTCCTTGATTTTTGTTGGTCTGTTTAGGTTCTCTATTTCTTCTTGTTTCAACCTAGGCATGTTGTGTGATGACAGAAACTCCTCCATTTCCTTGAGGTTTTCAAGTTTGTTTCCACACAAGTGTACATAGTAGTCTGTAATGATCTTCTGTATTCCTTCAAGGTCAGATGTGACTTCATCTTTTGTGTTTCTGGTTGTGCTCATTTGGGTTTTTTCTTTCCTTTTCTTGGTCAGTCTAGCTAGGGGACCATCGAACTTGTTTATCCTTTTGAAGAACCAGCTTTTTGTTTCTTTGATTTTTTTTTGTATTATCTTTTTGTCTTCTATGTCCTGCATTTGGGCTTTTATTTTGGTGATCTGGATTCTTCTGCTAAAACTAGGGTTTTTGTGGTCTTGCTTTTCCACCTTTTTTAGGTGGCTTTTTGCTGTTAATTTGTGATCCTTCCATTTTCTTCATGTGCATTTGTAGGGATATAAATTCCCCTCTTACTACAGCTTTCATGGCATCC
>NW_007183646.1:0-862 GCF_000164805.1 Carlito syrichta
GTATGGTCATGTTGGTATTTATTTTTACCTAAACCAATAAAAAGACTCCTTGTTTTGGCACTTCAGAATCAGTCAAATAAACTTATGTACTCTAAGGCAAAGACTATCAGTTAGTCAAAGTTTTGTCAGAAGCTTTAGTCAGGATTCCTACAGTGCCCATGTTCTCAAAACTTTAGTCAGGATTATTTCTATGATAAGACCTAGATTGAAAAGCAGCACAGAACCAGCCTCCTAATTCTCAAACAATGATACAATTATAAATAAAAACATAAGCATGTTAGCACATGACAAAGGCAATCACTAGAATGGCCCAAACTAATATAACTCTGGAACATTGAAGAGAGGGACTGTGTATGTAATATACCCCATCATTTGTATTACAGTGTCAGTAGATGATAAAAAAGAAACAGAGATGGTAAAAAAGAAACAGAACTTCATATGTTCTGCAACATTATAGAAGAGGCCATCAGAACAATTACAAATAGAAATTATTAGGTCAGCTTAGGTCAGAGAAACAGAAAGATAGAGAGGGTTAACGTAGATAAATGACTTATTTTGAATAGAAGCCATTTTGTATTATTTGCATTATTTTCTTATTTAATATATACATATCTCACTTTGATAAAATAAATAATTTATCTTAAAAATAAATTAAAATAATTTGTTTTTTTTTATAAACAGCAAACTATTCTGGCTCTATTACAAATGATTTCAACATCAGTTTTGGTTTTAAAGTATTGTTATAACTTTTGAGAGTCAGCCAGTCTTGTGTATAACCACTGTCAGAGAAAACATGTGTACTATTTATGTACTCTAAGGAAAAGCCTACTAGTCAGTCAAAATTTTGCCAGGTGCTTTAATC
>NW_007183647.1:0-1010 GCF_000164805.1 Carlito syrichta
GTTAGTCAAGTTTTGTCAGAAGCTTTAGTCAGGATTCCTACAGTGCCCATGTTCTCAAAACTTTAGTCAGGATTATTTCTATGATAAGACCTAGATTGAAAAGCAGCACAGAACCAGCCTCCTAATTCTCAAACAATGATACAATTATAAATAAAAACATAAGCATGTTAGCACATGACAAAGGCAATCACTAGAATGGCCCAAACTAATATAACTCTGGAACATTGAAGAGAGGGACTGTGTATGTAATATACCCCATCATTTGTATTACAGTGTCAGTAGATGATAAAAAAGAAACAGAGATGGTAAAAAAGAAACAGAACTTCATATGTTCTGCAACATTATAGAAGAGGCCATCAGAACAATTACAAATAGAAATTATTAGGTCAGCTTAGGTCAGAGAAACAGAAAGATAGAGAGGGTTAACGTAGATAAATGACTTATTTTGAATAGAAGCCATTTTGTATTATTTGCATTATTTTCTTATTTAATATATACATATCTCACTTTGATAAAATAAATAATTTATCTTAAAAATAAATTAAAATAATTTGTTTTTTTTTATAAACAGCAAACTATTCTGGCTCTATTACAAATGATTTCAACATCAGTTTTGGTTTTAAAGTATTGTTATAACTTTTGAGAGTCAGCCAGTCTTGTGTATAACCACTGTCAGAGAAAACATGTGTACTATTTATGTACTCTAAGGAAAAGCCTACTAGTCAGTCAAAATTTTGCCAGGTGCTTTAATCAGGATTCCTACTCTGTCCATGTTCAAAGACTTTAGTCAGGATTCTTACTATGGGATAAGACCTATATTGAGAGGAATCTTGATGAGGAAATTAAAGTGTATTAAGTGTTCCTTACTGTGTGGCAATCATGGCCACGGAACCAAATATTTTAAATGTTACTGAATAGTATAATTTTCTCAACATCTCTATAAATTATACAATGTTATCTCCTTATGAGGTATACTAAATAAATAAATTGAATAATGCCACATAGCTGAC
>NW_007183648.1:0-1068 GCF_000164805.1 Carlito syrichta
AAAGACCTTTACAATGAGAATTACAAAACATTGCTCAAAGAAATCCAAGAATACACAAGCAAATGGAGAAATATTCCATGCTCATGGATGGGAAGAATCAACATTTTTAAGATGTCCATCCTCAAAAGGCAATCTACAGATTCAACGTAATACCCATTAGGTTACCAACATCATTCTTCTCAGACCTGGAAATTACAATACAGAAATTTATATGAAAATATAAATGACCATGAATAGCCAAAACAATCCTTAGTAAAATAAACAAAGCAGGGTTATCACACTTCTGGACTTCAGACTTCACTATAAGGCTACAGTAATCAAAACAGCCTGGTATTGGTACAAGAACAGGCACATAGACCAATGGAACAGGACAAAGATCCTGGAGGAAGCAAAGCCTCAATTCCTCAACCAACTCATCTGTGACAAAGCCTCCAATATCAACCACTGGGGAGAGGAGAAACTATTCAGTAAATGGTGTTGAGAAAACTGACTGAACACATGCAGAAGATTGAAATAGGACCCCTACCTATCGCTACACACAAAAATTTACTCTAAATGAATCAAAAACCTAAATGTAAAACCTCAAACTGCAAGAATGCAAGAAAATGCAGGAATCACTCTTATGGAAGTTGGAACTGGCAACAGATTCCTGACTAAAACCCAAAGTGCCCAGGCCATAAGAGATAAGATAGACAAGTGGGCCTCATTAAACTGACAAGCTCCTGCAAAGCCAAAGAACCCATCAAGAGAGCAGGGAAACAGTCCACAGAATGGGAAAAAATATTTGCCAAATATACATCTGACAAAGGCCTAACATCTAGAGTCTACAAGGAACTCAAAAGCGCAGAAAGGAAAAAAAAACAAATAGCCCCTTTAAAAAGTGGGCAAAACACATGAATAGACACTTCTCAAAAGAAGATATGAGGGTGACCAACAGACACATGAAAAAGTGCTCAGCCTCACTCATTGTTAGAGAAATGCAAATCAAAACCACATTGAGATACCACCTAACCTCTGTAAGATGGCCATCATTAATAAAACAAGCAACAACAGATGCTAGCAAGAATG
>NW_007183649.1:0-1595 GCF_000164805.1 Carlito syrichta
CCCAACATCATTCTTCTCAGACCTGGAAATTACAATACAGAAATTTATATGAAAAATATAAATGACCATGAATAGCCAAAACAATCCTTAGTAAAATAAACAAAGCAGGGTTATCACACTTCTGGACTTCAGACTTCACTATAAGGCTACAGTAATCAAAACAGCCTGGTATTGGTACAAGAACAGGCACATAGACCAATGGAACAGGACAAAGATCCTGGAGGAAGCAAAGCCTCATTCCTCAACCAACTCATCTGTGACAAAGCCTCCAATATCAACCACTGGGGAGAGGAGAACCTATTCAGTAAATGGTGTTGAGAAAACTGACTGAACACATGCAGAAGATTGAAATAGGACCCCTACCTATCGCTACACACAAAAATTTACTCTAAATGAATCAAAAACCTAAATGTAAAACCTCAAACTGCAAGAATGCAAGAAAATGCAGGAATCACTCTTATGGAAGTTGGAACTGGCAACAGATTCCTGACTAAAACCCAAAGTGCCCAGGCCATAAGAGATAAGATAGACAAGTGGGCCTCATTAAACTGACAAGCTCCTGCAAAGCCAAAGAAGCCATCAAGAGAGCAGGGAAACAGTCCACAGAATGGGAAAAAATATTTGCCAAATATACATCTGACAAAGGCCTAACATCTAGAATCTACAAGGAACTCAAATGCGCAGAAAGGAAAAAAAAACTAATAGCCCCTTTAAAAAGTGGGCAAAACACATGAATAGACACTTCTCAAAAGAAGATATGAGGGTGACCAACAGACACATGAAAAAGTGCTCAGCCTCACTCATTGTTAGAGAAATGCAAATCAAAACCACATTGAGATACCACCTAACCTCTGTAAGAATGGCCATCATTAATAAAACAAGCAACAACAGATGCTAGCAAGAATGTGGAAAAAAAGCAACACTTCTACACTGCTTGTGGGAATGCAGACTAAAACAACCTCTTTGGAACACAGTGTGGCAATTTCTGAAGAAACTAGAAATTGACCTTCCATATGACCCATATTGGGAATATACCTGGAGGAACTCAAATCATTCTACAAAAAAAAGATACCTGCACACATATGTATGCAGCTCTATTCACAATAGCAAAAGCTTGGAACCAACCTTGTTGCCCATCGAAGCTGGACTAGATTTTTTTAAAATGTGGTACATATACACAATGGAATATTATGCAGTCATAAAGAAGGACAAATATATGGACCTCACAGCAAATTGGATGGATTTGGAGTTGGTCATACTCTGATTTACCACAGAAATAATGAACTGAGTTCCATATGTTCTCACTCATAAGGTGACCTTGAGCAATTATAATGCTGTGGAAGATGATTGGCAGTAGCAGAAAACTGTCAGGGGAAGTGGGGTGGGACTAGCAGTTGGGGAAGGGAGGGGCATGCCTCATCAAAAAGGGTACCTGCATGATCAATGTTTGCATACCTAGCCCTGAATTGTACCCCACAACTTTATAATAAATAAACTAATTTAAATAAATAAATAAAAGGATTAATCACTTTGACAGGTCTATTCTCCTAATACCCAGCTTTGAAAAATTTGTTTTTACCTTCTTTAAAGTTTTC
>NW_007183649.1:2593-5523 GCF_000164805.1 Carlito syrichta
TTCGAGACCAGCCCGGGCAATTGGTGAGACTTCGTATTTACAATAAATGAAAAAAATTAGTTGGGCGTGGTCATGCACACCTGTAGTTCCAGCTACTTGGAAGGCTGAGGTGGAAGGAATGCTGGAGCCCAGTAGGTCAACTCTGAGGGCTCTGGGAGCTTGACACTGCACTCCAGCCTAGGTGATGGAGTGAGATGCCAACTCAAAAAAAAGAAAAGAAAAAGAAAGAAAATTCTAAGATGTTTGTCCTTCTATGACAGTTATAAACATCAGCTCCACTTTAATAGCCTTAAGAAACTAGACAATTAAAGCTAAAACATTTATTGAAATTGTTATACCCTAAAGTCCTAAATCCAAGAGACTACCAAAGAGCCAGCTCCGATGCAAACACACGAGGGTCTTTATTCAGGCTCGAGTCTGGTCTCACGTCTGTAACCGGTGCAGCGGTACAGGAACAAGAGCTCAGACCTAGTAGAGCAAGTAGTTTATATACACAGTTACGAGGGAGGTTCTGGGCATGACCGGCTTTTCCTAGGCTTGAGACATTATCCAACAAGAAGAGGGCATGATGTAGAAAATGAAGTCCATGGACCTTGCATAATTTGTTCTCAATTAGGTCCACGATGATGTCAGGGGACAGGAGAGCTTGAGATTGGTTGGTTCGTTTTTGATTTGCGTGGGCGCAGGCTCAGTTGCCCGTGATTGACTACTAACGGCCAAACGGGCAAAATGGAGGTAGTTAAGCCTCCTAGAATGTTAGATAAGCTATGGTTTGCAGTCAGCTTCAGTCGTACGAGCAGGTTTGAAACAACACAGAGCCCACCAGAAGAGTGGCTGGCGCCACAGAGCCCACCATAATTCAAGCAAAGAAATGTCCGGAAGGGGCTTATTGCTTAACATTCACACACTGCCAGCAGTGGTTGCAGAAGCAGAAGAAGCCGGTTATTTCATTTAACATGGTTATTATGGGACAAACAAAAACTTAACAAAGTTCTAAGTACAAACATTGCAAATATTTTGTAACTTTACAGTCACAGTTACTACCAGGCGCCTTACATATACCTAGTCTTACGGGGTTTGAGGTAGGGATTTATAAAATACAGTGAATGTGAGGTAGGAATTCATATAGTAAACTTTTCTTTCATAGCAAGTATAGTTCTTTTGAGTCCTTTGAGTCTCTCAGAATTATGGATAGAAAATAGGGAAGCTGATAAGGAAACACAGACCCTGTAGATGAAGTGGGCAATGGATTCTCTCATGAACAGGAGATTTTGAGAATCAGTCTAGAGAATTAATTAGATTGAGTTCGAGAAGTATTATTGTAAAGAAATGCCATTTGGAGTATAAAAATAAGACCTTGTGAAATTGTGTGTTAGTGGATACTGGTGTAGTGGGTGAGGATGGTGGCTGGGTAGAAAGATGTAGTTGATGGGATGATGATGTATTTCTCTTTGCCATTACTCCTAATTTTCTTTACCTTTACTCTTAGTGGTAATAATAATTTCTGTAGTCTTGAGCAACTCATTTTAACAATCTGATTTTCAATTCTGTCATTTTTAAAATAGACTTAAAAGTACTTATGCTGTTGCATTATTAAGTGAGTCTGCTCAGGGGAATGATAGAGATAATGCATTTAAAAGAGCTACTCACTAAACTTAGAGCAGGGGTCCTCAAACTTTTAAAACAGGAGGCCAGTTCACTGTCCCTCAGGTCATTGGAGGGGCAGTCTATAGTTTAAAAAAAAACTATGAACAAATTCCTTTTTTTGAACTGTAACTCGCCCCTCCAACAGCGTGAGGGACAGTGAACTGGCCCCCTGTTTAAAAGTTTGAGGACCTCTGACTTAGAGTAAGTACATACTGAATAATTAATATTAACTTTTTTTAAAATTCACATTTTTCGTTCTTCCCCTATAGCAGCATAAATCTTAAGTTTTTGGTACTAATGGGACATGGAAATTGATCAAGCTGAGAAATTGTGCTGAGTTAATGGCAACTAGATTTTATCTCAATTGTTTAATTACTCGGCTTTAGCAATAACTACCTGAAATGTTACTTTAAAAATAATTGAAAGATCATGTCCAGTTTCCATGAGAAATAAAGTTGTAATCAATTAGCATCATCTACCTTTCAATGGGCAGTGAAATATCATTGGGTCTTGTTGTCTTTTATCATAGTGATGCCTGGAAATGTCTTACTGAACACAAATTTACAGTAGTACTTAGCTGTATCTACATAGACTTGCTAAAAGATGCCTTGCTTCTTTATTTAATCAGGTCATATTTATAAGTCTGCCAACTTGCAGATGTAAGTAACTATTTCCAAGCCAAGTTATCATTTATAAAATGCAGGGCCAGAATACATCTCTAAAGTTACTTACATTCAACAATATTGTTATTCAATGATTTTAATTATAACTTGGTTTAAAAACATAAAAGACCTTTTTACTATACTCAAAAGCAATCAACTGATGCATAATTATTGAATACTGTGATTAGGCAGCATTCTACATACCCAATGTATAGTGATGAATAAACAGACAAGATCTTTCTCTTAAGAAACTTGTATTTTAGTATATGTGTAGGGGTCAATGGAGTGACTGGGGGTGCATAAAGTACTAAACTTAAAAGTGAGATAACAAATAAACAAGTGTCATGTATTGTTATAATTATTTGACAGCAGGTGGGAGATGTTGACAATAGGAGTATAGAAAAAGCACAAGGAATATAAAGCCAATAATAAGACAAATAGTTATAAGTAGACTTTATTCAATGAATGTTTAAAAAGAAAAATAAAACATTTATGTAGGCTGAAAATAGGCGTTCATAGTATATATACAAAAATTGTCAAAATTTTAAGGAAAAAATGGCAAATTAAGAATAGTAGATTTTATCCAATTTATTACAATAATTGCTAGACCAAACAGTTTGA
>NW_007183650.1:0-969 GCF_000164805.1 Carlito syrichta
AAAAAAAGCAACACTTCTACACTGCTTGTGGGAATGCAGACTAAAACAACCTCTTTGGAACACAGTGTGGCAATTTCTGAAGAAACTAGAAATTGACCTTCCATATGACCCATATTGGGAATATACCTGGAGGAACTCAAATCATTCTACAAAAAAAAGATACCTGCACACATATGTATGCAGCTCTATTCACAATAGCAAAAGCTTGGAACCAACCTTGTTGCCCATCGAAGCTGGACTAGATTTTTTTAAAATGTGGTACATATACACAATGGAATATTATGCAGTCATAAAGAAGGACAAATATATGGACCTCACAGCAAATTGGATGGATTTGGAGTTGGTCATACTCTGATTTACCACAGAAATAATGAACTGAGTTCCATATGTTCTCACTCATAAGGTGACCTTGAGCAATTATAATGCTGTGGAAGATGATTGGCAGTAGCAGAAAACTGTCAGGGGAAGTGGGGTGGGACTAGCAGTTGGGGAAGGGAGGGGCATGCCTCATCAAAAAGGGTACCTGCATGATCAATGTTTGCATACCTAGCCCTGAATTGTACCCCACAACTTTATAATAAATAAACTAATTTAAATAAATCAATAAAAGGATTAATCACTTTGACAGGTCTATTCTCCTAATACCCAGCTTTGAAAAATTTGTTTTTACCTTCTTTAAAGTTTTCCCCAAAGTTTCAATAACATGTCAGTGAAACTATGATGCAAAATCATGTTTTTTGAGGAAAGGAAAACATAGTTGCAAATTTTTAAAATATTGCCACCGCAACAATTTCATAATGCTAGCTTCAATTGCAAAGAATTAATTTATGTAATTATTATGTTTCATACTGTTTTAATTATTTGGTGAATAGTTTCTATGAATAATACTGCCCTTGTTTATTTCCATGTATGCCATAAAAATTAGATCTGGAAATTTCAAAAACACTTTGAGAATACTTATATAAATAT
>NW_007183651.1:0-808 GCF_000164805.1 Carlito syrichta
GCAGCGCTCTTTAGAGGCTATCTATGTTATTTTTCACTTGGTGCATGCTGCAACACATGAGTCTGAGTCTCGCGGTTTTCTTCTCATTTGGACTTCGGCTGTGCAGAGCGCCTCTGTTTGAACTAAGAGTTCTCTCATGGGACACGCTTTGCCCATGTGCAGCTCTACGCTGCCACCCAGGGGGCGATGGGAACCCCACAGTGGAGCAAGAAGGCATTACTTGGTGAATTCCCTGGGTGCATTCTGAAATGTTTCTCCCTTTCAAATTTTTGTGTGGGAGGATACACAATTGCTCTGCCAAACGCACTGACGGAAAAGAGCTGACTGCCTTGGTGGTGCTTGTTTTGAATGTCCGTCTCCCTTGGAAAGAGCTGTGTGAGAAGTGTGCTGCACTGTGAGGTTCTGGCACTGAGTGTGCGTGCTGTCATTCCTCCTTCGCACTTGTTCCCTTTCGTGTATCTTACGCTCTACAGGGTGACTGCTTTGGCGTGCGGCTTGTCAACCTCTCCCATGCGGGAATGCTCATCTCCCCTGTGCCACAATGAGGGATCTGAGACATTCACAGTTACTTGTGGGAAGGCATTATGTGTGACCCGGGGGAATTCTGAATTGCTCTTTCTTGACACCTTCTCCTGTCAGGGAAAGCAATGAGACTGTGGACTGCTGTTGGGAGTGGCCTTTCTTAGGCCTGGGGTGCCCGGGCACCTTCCTGGCTTAAGTCTGTGCCCAATGTGTGCTGCATTGTCACCTCTTTGCTGTGACTATTATTCTTCATTGCCGCCTGCTGTAATACCTCATTCTCACTCTT
>NW_007183652.1:0-861 GCF_000164805.1 Carlito syrichta
CAGCTGGGTAGCCTGCTAGCTAGGTAGTTAGCAAGATAGTTAAAGTGAGCTGGCCAACCAGCTTGCAAGCTTAAGTCAGATAGATAAGACGACAGGCTAGCCAGCTGGCTAGTTAAGTAGCCAGGTTGTTTAGTCATCTGACTAGTCAGCTGACTAGCTGGGTAAGTCAGTTAGTTAAGTCAGCTGGCAAACAACTGGCTAACTAAGTCAACTCACTATGTCAGTTGGCTATCCATCTGGTTAGGTAGTTAAAAAGCTAGTAAAGTCAGATGGCTAGCCATTTGGCTAGCTAGGTATTTCAGCTAGTTAAGCGAGCAGGATAGCTAGGAAGGTAGCTGGTTAAGTCATCTAATTTAGTCAGCTTGCTAGCTAGTTACATCAGCGAGTTTAGTCAGATGGCTAGCCTGCTGGCCTGCTGGGTAGCTAGCTAGTTAAGTCAGCAAGCTAGACAGTGAACAAACTAGTTAAGTAACCTGGTTAAGTCAGCTCACTAGAAAGCTGGTGAGCTAGGTAGCTAAGTAGGTAAGTCAGCTCACAAACCATCGGGCTATGAGGGTAGCTAGCTAGTTAAGTCAGCTGTCTATCCTGCTGGCTAGTTATGTAGCTAGGAAATTAGGTCAGCCTGCTAACCAGCTGGCTAGCTTGTTAAGTTACCTAGTTAAGTCAGCTGACAAGACAGCTGGCTAGCTAGGTAGCTAGAGAGTCAAGTCAGCTGTCTAGCCTGCTGCCTAGCTATTTAAGTCACCTAGTTAAGTCAGTTGGTTAGCTAGGTATCTAGCTAGTTAAGTCAGTTAGTTTAGTCAGCTGGCTAGCCAGCTACCTATCAGGGTAGCTAGGAAATCAGCTGGCTAGAAAGCTGGA
>NW_007183653.1:0-759 GCF_000164805.1 Carlito syrichta
CTAGTCAGCTGACTAGCTGGGTAAGTCAGTTAGTTAAGTCAGCTGGCAAACAACTGGCTAACTAAGTCAACTCACTATGTCAGTTGGCTATCCATCTGGTTAGGTAGTTAAAAAGCTAATAAAGTCAGATGGCTAGCCATTTGGCTAGCTAGATATTTCAGCTAGTTAAGCGAGCAGGATAGCTAGGAAGGTAGCTGGTTAAGTCATCTAATTTAGTCAGCTTGCTAGCTAGTTACATCAGCGAGTTTAGTCAGATGGCTAGCCTGCTGGCCTGCTGGGTAGCTAGCTAGTTAAGTCAGCAGGCTAGACAGTGAACAAACTAGTTAAGTAACCTGGTTAAGTCAGCTCACTAGAAAGCTGGTGAGCTAGGTAGCTAAGTAGGTATGTCAGCTCACAAACCATAGGGCTATGAGGGTAGCTAGCTAGTTAAGTCAGCTGTCTATCCTGCTGGCTAGTTATGTAGCTAGGAAATTAGGTCAGCCTGCTAACCAGCTGGCTAGCTTGTTAAGTCACCTAGTTAAGTCAGCTGGCAAGACAGCTGGTTAGCTAGGTAGCTAGAGAGTCAAGTCAGCTGTCTAGCCTGCTGCCTAGCTATTTAAGTCACCTAGTTAAGTCAGTTGGTTAGCTAGGTATCTAGCTAGTTAAGTCAGTTAGTTTAGTCAGCTGACTAGCCAGCTACCTATCAGGGTAGATAGGAAATCAGCTGGCTAGAAAGCTGGCTAGCTAGTTAAGTCACATAGTTAAGTCAGCTCACTGGTG
>NW_007183654.1:0-842 GCF_000164805.1 Carlito syrichta
TACATTTTTGCTGAACTTTTTTTTTTTGAGTTGGAGTTTCTTTTTTGTTTTTAGTTTTTTCTGAGCCTCCTTTATTAATTATTATTATTATTTTATTATAAAGACATGGGGTACAATTCAGGGTTAGGTATTCAAATATTGATTATGCAGGTACTCTTGTTGATGAGGTGTGCCTCTCCTTCCCCTGGCAGTTTCCCTTAACTGCCAATCCCATTCCCCCTCCCCTTACAGTTTCCCACTACTGCCAATCGCTTTCTTATAGCATTATAATTGTTCAAGTTCTGCTTATGAGTGAGAACATATGGAAATAAGTTCTTTGTTTCTGTGATAAATCACTGAGTATGATGGACTTCAAATCCATCCAAGTTGATGTAAAGTCCATATATTCGTCCTTCTTTATGACTGTATACTATTCCATTGTGTATATGTATCACATTTTCTTTATCCAGTCCAGAAATGCACCATTTCAAAGTGAGTGATGCAGTGGCATTTGGTACCTTCATGGTGATGTGTGATCATCACCTCTCTCCAGTTCCAAGATTTTTCCATCACTCCAAGTATACTGTTCCTGTTAAGTTTCTTCTCATTCTCTCCATCTCCCAACCCCTGGAAACCACCAGTCTCTGCTCTGTTTTCAGGGATCTATCTGTTCTGGTCATTCCATGGAAATGGAATCATACAATGTGTGACTTCTGTGTCTGACATCTCTCACATGGCTTAATATCGTGGAGGTACGTTCATGTTATAGTATGTACCAGTAACTTACTCATGTTTATGGTGGAGTGATGTCCCATTGTAGGGAGGTACCACAATCCATATCAGCTTTTTGAGGCCTCAGTCTT
>NW_007183655.1:0-827 GCF_000164805.1 Carlito syrichta
TATGAGGTGTGCCTCTCCTTCCCCTGGCAGTTTCCCTTAACTGCCAATCCCATTCCCCCTCCCCTTACAGTTTCCCACTACTGCCAATCGCTTTCTTATAGCATTATAATTGTTCAAGTTCTGCTTATGAGTGAGAACATATGGAAATAAGTTCTTTGTTTCTGTGATAAATCACTGAGTATGATGGACTTCAAATCCATCCAAGTTGATGTAAAGTCCATATATTCGTCCTTCTTTATGACTGTATACTATTCCATTGTGTATATGTATCACATTTTCTTTATCCAGTCCAGAAATGCACCATTTCAAAGTGAGTGATGCAGTGGCATTTGGTACCTTCATGGTGATGTGTGATCATCACCTCTCTCCAGTTCCAAGATTTTTCCATCACTCCAAGTATACTGTTCCTGTTAAGTTTCTTCTCATTCTCTCCATCTCCCAACCCCTGGAAACCACCAGTCTCTGCTCTGTTTTCAGGGATCTATCTGTTCTGGTCATTCCATGGAAATGGAATCATACAATGTGTGACTTCTGTGTCTGACATCTCTCACATGGCTTAATATCGTGGAGGTACGTTCATGTTATAGTATGTACCAGTAACTTACTCATGTTTATGGTGGAGTGATGTCCCATTGTAGGGAGGTACCACAATCCATATCAGCTTTTGAGGCCTCAGTCTTGAATAAGAACAAGTGGCATTTGCCATATATGGGACAAAAGATAGAAACCAAATGAAACAGCAAAGTGGAAACTGGAGGAAACAACATACTTCTGAGAATGCACTGAAACTTCTAAAAAAGTAACAACTCTAATCTATATCCTGAGGA
>NW_007183656.1:0-789 GCF_000164805.1 Carlito syrichta
GAAAGCTGACTTAACTAGTTGGCTTAGCAAGTTGACTAAACTACTTAACTAGCTGATTTAACTGACTGACGTAACTAGTTAGCTAACTTACTTAACTACCTGAATTAAGTAGTTAGCTAAATATTTAGCTGACTGAGTAAATAGCTAAGTTAACTAGTTAGCTAACTAGTTAGGTATCAGAATTAAGTAACTGATTTAAATAGCTAACTAGTGAGCTAGCTGTCTTAGCTATCTGACTAAGCTAGCTAGCTGGTTAGCTAACTCACTTAGCAAGCTGACTTAACTAGTTGGTTAATGAGATATCTAGTTGACTTAATGAGTTGGTTACAAGTTACCTAACTGTTTTAACTATTTTGTAAATGAGTTAACAAGCTGTCTTATTTAGTTGGGTAACGAATTAACTAGGTGACTTAACTTGTCTGATGCTTCAGCCGACTACCTATCTGTTTTAACATGCTGGCTGACTACTCAGCCACTTGTTTGCTGGCATTACATGTCAGCCAACTACTTGGCTGACAAGTTAGCTGGGTTAATTAGTTGACTGACGAGTTGGCCCATAAGTTATCTCAGTTAATTATTTGGTTGGCTAGTGTTCTGACCTAACTAGTTGGCCAAATAGCTGACTTAAATAGTTGACCTTCTACTAATACGACTGGTTAGCTTACTTAACTAGTAGGATGGCAAGTGAGCCCACAGGTGAGCTGACTTAACTAGTCAGCCAGCGAGTGAGCCAACTGGCCAGCTGACTTAACTATTCAGCCGGAGAGTGAGCTGACTGGTCAGCTGATT
>NW_007183657.1:0-813 GCF_000164805.1 Carlito syrichta
AAAGTTGGAGAACGTAGACTTTTTAAATGACTAACATATTTGTTGTTTTACAAATTATAATCTTTCAATGAAACCTTTTTACTACTTTTTCCATTCTCTTTAAATATGTGAAATTTGTGTCTTTTCATTTGTGTTTAAAAGAATTCCAAAACAACTTGCTAAACATAAAAAAGACAAGAAAAAGGGAAAGGGTCCACTTTATTTTTATCTACAGAATGCCAAAAGAGATGTGCCAGTGTTTTCACTGAAATTAAACATACTTTAAAAAAAAATTAATCTTTGGTGCCATAGCAACTCAGCCTTCAAAACTTGAATGAATAAATCTGACCAAGTTATTTTTCAGCAGTTTAATTCTGGTCACTAGATCAGTGCAATTTCACCAATTAAGCACAGGAGGAATAGCAGCTCCATGCTCTCATCAATTATTAGGGAAAAGTTATTTTAAAAAATCTAATTGAACCCTATTATTAGTAAATGTATCTTTGAACTCTGAAAGTTGAATAACTGAACAAATTAATAAGGCAAGCAAGTTTCTGGCAGTTATATCTGACCTAAGTAAGAAAAGGGTTGTAAATGCTCCCTTATATGCAGATGACTTTTGCTAACATGGTTAGCTCAACCTATTCATTGAAATAAATCTAGCAATTATAATTATTGCCTGTATGCAATTAAAATAAAATGCGGAATCCAAAATATATTTTCCTCTCTACTGTATTTACATAGTTGTACTGCCACCTTTCAATTTGATTAATAATGTTTACAAAGCTTCATGTTGAATGTCCATTAATTTGCATACACGTATTTTCATGTTAG
>NW_007183658.1:0-795 GCF_000164805.1 Carlito syrichta
CAAGACACCTAGGACTGTCTCTGCCACAGAGGTCACAGGAGTTTACATATTTGTCATAGACTAAAAGCAGTGATGTACAAAAACACTTATGGGAACACAGAAAACGTCTGCATAATAAACACACCCTGGCAGATAGCCAGAAAAACAATATGGATGACAAAAGAGCAAGAAATGCCCATATGCTTCTCCTTTCCATAAAAGGATTATGTGCATGTGTACAGAGAACAAAAAACATGGACATTCGTATTTTATAATAAACAAGTATAACTATTTACATAACCTCATTTCAACCTTTCAACAACTCTATGTGATCAAGAAAAGTGAGAAACTGAGGCTGGGAGAGGGTGAGTGAGTCACCATCATCACACAGGTACACATTGCTGGTTGGTATTTGCACTGGCTCTCCTGATTAATCTTACCTATGCTGCAAAATACTTTAAAGTTTTCAAAAGAGCCTTGTTCAGACACAAGGTAAATTCTGCACTTAGTGCCATTATTGTACCGGTGAAAGAGAAACTAGTGGAATCATTCAGCTTGTTCATGTCATGTCCAATAGAGATTTTTAAACTTTTACACAATGCTTAGCAGTTTAGTGCCTTTCTAGAGGGGTAGGAGGCCAGGCATTGAGGAATATTTGGGTCTCTTTCATTAGAATCACAGTAGGCAAAGTTTGAATTTATATGTTTTGTGAGTCTTTTTAAATACTTTCTGGGAAGATGTGTGAATTGGAGGAGGGTGTAAATAACGAAGTATTTACAATCCTTTTCTAACTTAGTCAGATATAACTGCCAGAAA
>NW_007183659.1:0-822 GCF_000164805.1 Carlito syrichta
CACTTATGGGAACACAGAAAACGTCTGCATAATAAACACACCCTGGCAGATAGGCAGAAAAACAATATGGATGACAAAAGAGCAAGAAATGCCCATATGCTTCTCCTTTCCATAAAAGGATTATGTGCATGTGTACAGAGAACAAAAAACATGGACATTCGTATTTTATAATAAACAAGTATAACTATTTACATAACCTCATTTCAACCTTTCAACAACTCTATGTGATCAAGAAAAGTGAGAAACTGAGGCTGGGAGAGGGTGAGTGAGTCACCATCATCACACAGGTACACATTGCTGGTTGGTATTTGCACTGGCTCTCCTGATTAATCTTACCTATGCTGCAAAATACTTTAAAGTTTTCAAAAGAGCCTTGTTCAGACACAAGGTAAATTCTGCACTTAGTGCCATCATTGTACCGGTGAAAGAGAAACTAGTGGAATCATTCAGCTTGTTCATGTCATGTCCAATAGAGATTTTTAAACTTTTACACAATGCTTAGCAGTTTAGTGCCTTTCTAGAGGGGTAGGAGCCCAGGCATTGAGGAATATTTGGGTCTCTTTCATTAGAATCACAGTAGGCAAAGTTTGAATTTATATGTTTTGTGAGTCTTTTTAAAATACTTTCTGGGAAGATGTGTGAATTGGAGGAAGGGTGTAAATAACGAAGTATTTACAATCCTTTTCTAACTTAGGTCAGATATAACTGCCAGAAACTTGTTTGACTTGTTAATTTGTTCAGTTATTCAACTTTCAGAGTTCAAGATACATTTACTAATAGGGTTCAATAAGCAATTTTTTTAAAAAATCACGTTTCCCTAAT
>NW_007183660.1:0-810 GCF_000164805.1 Carlito syrichta
CTATGATTGTGTACCTTGAAAACCCAAGAGAATCTGTCAAAGGTCTCCTTACATTGATAAAAGCCTTTGGCAAAGTCTCAGGATACAAAATAAATGTAAAAAGACAATCGCATTTCTCTACACCAATAATAAACAAACAGAAACCCAAATAAAAAACACAGTTCCATTCACAATAGCCACAAAAAAAATGAAATACCTTGGCATCTTCCTAACCAGAGACGTGAAAGACCTTTACAATGAAAATTACAAAACACTGCTCAAAGAAATCAAAGCCGACATGAACAAGTGGAAAAATATCCCATGCTCATGGATCGGAAGAATCAACATTGTGAAGATGTCCATCTTACCTAAGGCAATCTACAAATTCAATGCAATACCCATTAAATTACCAACAACATTCTTCTCAGACCTAGAAAAAACAACACAGGAATTCATATGGAAACACAAACATCCAAGAATAGCCAGAACAATCCTCAGCAAAAAATACAAAGCAGGTGGTATCACAATACCAGATTTCAAACTTTACTATAAAGCTACAATCATCAAAACAGCTTGGTATTGGTACAGGAACAGGCATATAGATCAATGGAACAGAATTGAGATTCCAGAAGCAAAACCTCAATTTCTCAACCAACTCATCTTCGACAAAGCCCCCACCACCTACCAATGGGGAGAGGAGAACCTATTCAGTAAATGGTGCTGGGAAAATTGGCTGACCACATGCAGAAAGATTGAAACAGGAACCCTATCTATCCCCATGCACAAAGGTTAACTCCAAATGGATCAGAGACCTAAATGTAAAACCCTCAA
>NW_007183661.1:0-955 GCF_000164805.1 Carlito syrichta
GAAAATTACAAAACACTGCTCAAAGAAATCAAAGCTGACACGGACAAGTGGAAAAATATCTCATGCTCATGGATCGGAAGAATCAACATTGTGAAGTTGTCCATCTTACCTAAGGCAATCTACAAATTCAATGCAATACTCATTAAATTACCAACAACATTCTTCTCAGACCTAGAAAAAACAACACAGGAATCCATATGGAAACACAAACATCCAAGAATAGCCAGAACAATCCTCAGCAAAAAAAACAAAGCAGGTGGTATCACAATACCAGATTTCAAACTTTACTATAAAGCTACAATCATCAAAACAGCTTGGTATTGGTACAGGAACAGGCATATAGATCAATGGAACAGAATTGAGATTCCAGAAGCAAAACCTCAATTTCTCAACCAACTCATCTTCGACAAAGCCCCCACCACCTACCAATGGGGAGAGGAGAACCTATTCAGTAAATGGTGCTGGGAAAATTGGCTGACCACATGCAGAAGATTGAAACAGGACCCCTATCTATCCCCATGCACAAAGGTTAACTCCAAATGGATCAGAGACCTAAATGTAAAACCTCAAACCATAAGAACCTTAGAAAAGGAAGGAAATAGTCTCATGGAAATCGGAACTGGCATCCAATTCCTGTACAAAACCCGAAACCCACAGGACTTAAGAGAGAAGATAGACAAATGGGACCTTATTAAACTGACAAGCTTCTGCAAAGCCAAAGAAACCATCAAGAGAGCAGGGAGACAGCCTACAGACTGGGAAAAAGTATTTGCCAACTCTAGGTCTCACAAAGGCTTAACATCCTGGATCTACAAGGAACTGAAACGTACTGAAAAGAAGAAAACAAACAACCCCATTATAAAATGGGCAAAAGACGTGAACAGACACTTCACAAAAGAAGACATTCGAGCAGCCAACAAACACATGAAGAAATGCTTCAACCTCACTAATCATC
>NW_007183662.1:0-748 GCF_000164805.1 Carlito syrichta
CAATCCTCCCTTGCAGTGGGAGTATAGGTTTGCTACCTGGAAGCAAAATGAGGCAAGAAAAGGGAAAATAATGGAAAAAGGGTGGAGGAACAAAGCAAGAGGAAGGTGGAGAGAGAGAAGAGTAGGAGGGAAAACAGACACATATACCAACTAGCAAATGAAAAGAGACACAAAGACAGAAAAGATTTTAAAAATCTAAAATGTACAGATATTCGTACAAACACACAAACAAACACCTCCCTATTGATATACTCTTCCCATACACAAATAGGAAGTATAAAGCAAAAAAATCAGTAAAATAGCAGAAACAAAGCAAGTATGAAACATTATGAAAAACAGAAAAAAAGAGGAGAAAAAATTAAAAAAGAAAACACCACAAAAATTAGTAAAACAGACAAAAAATATTTAAATAAATCATGGAACCAAACTCACTCTGAGGTCATTCCTGTAAGTCCAATGTCCTTTCAGTTCTGATCTCTAGTTCTCAGTGCAGGTTGATGTACTCATAGCTTGGGTCAGATGCCTCAGGCCTACTGTGGGAGGAGGGTAAATCAGATTTGGACTTACAGGCTTGCTGCTGTCAGTTCTGCCACTCAGATCTGACCTGTGGCTGATCCAGCATGGAGGAGGGACTTCTTTCCCTGTTTGATGAGATTACCTTAGTTTCCAAGTTGGAGGCTGGGCAGAGCTGGGTGGGGCAATGCAGGTCTCTGTCTGGTTCTGGGACAGAGAAAATGGCTGTGACTGA
>NW_007183662.1:1533-3228 GCF_000164805.1 Carlito syrichta
CTCCTTATATATTTTACTATTTTGGGCTTTTTCCTCCATACCATCAGGGAATGAAGTTCAGATGGGCAAAAGATCATTTGACCCAATCTTGCCTCATCTCTCTTTTTTTCCCTTCTATTTCTTCTACTCTTCTAACCTCATTGGAGACTGCATCATCCCCAATCTGTGTCAGGAAACTGAACTTGCTAATTTAATTTTTTTTTAAATTTTAATGCCTTTTTAAAATTTTACTTAGGTCTGTCATCCTCACATTTCCTACTTCAGTCACACAGGCTGCATTTGGCATCTGTTTTCTTGGCTGTCTGTCAATCATGTTTACTTTCATTCATCCTGTGAACTTTTACATTTTGTCATACAATTGCAGCATGGCATTCCATATTATAACTATATATTTCCTCTGAGGTATGGTGCACTCAGAAGACTCAAGAGAGAGGTGGAAATGGTGCACTCAGAAGACTCAAGAGAGAGGTGCGATCTTCAGATGTGTGGTCCAGTGAGTAAAACTGGGGCTCACAGCATCAATCAGTTTCTAATTGTTACCATCATGATACACATCTTGAAGATACATCTGGCTCAGAAATCTTTCCAAGAGTGGGATAAGGGACCAAGATGTTCAGCATCATTGGGTGCTGATAGTCACATAGATGAGCTGGGCTTATGATGGCACCTAGTGACAGAAAGAAGGCTGTGACAGATGCCCAGAAAGAGGAGGTAAGGCACACCGTGCAGGGCCACACTGGTAAGTATAGTATCAGACAGGAGAAAGAAGGATCAAGAGAGAAAGCCAGTGCAAAGTTTTGTACTGTGGTTTTTAGCTCCTGAAGACCCACGTTGGTCACTGTCAGGTGTTCAGTAGACTGGGGCCCTACACTTAAAGTGAGAACCAGGATGCTTGGTATCATTGGGGTTGGACAGCAATGTGAATAAACCTAGATGACTAGAAAGATCCTAGGAGTTGACATGTGACAGGCCTTTAGGAAGCCTTGATGCATAGCAGTCAGTGCAGCTTTTCTTCATCAGCTACACCAGACTCTTGTCAGATGTTTTTCTTGTCTTTTTTTTTCTTTGAGTTGGAGTCTCACTCTGTTGCCCAGACTGGAGTGCAGTGGCCACTCCCGGCCACCACAGCCTCAACCTGCTAGGCTCCGGTGATCCTTCCGCCTCAACTTTCCAAGTAGCCAGAACTACAGGCACGCCAGAACTACAGGCACATGCTACCACACCTGACTGATTTTTTGATTTATTGTAGAGATGAGGTCTCACTGCCCAGGTGGGTCTCAAACCTGTGGGCTCAGGCAATCCACTCACCTCAGCCTCCCAAAGGCGCGGGATTACAGGCTGAGCCATTAAGACCAGCAGATGTTTTTCAAATGAGTTTTTTCCTCTCAACACAAAGGTGTGAATATTACCTATATTTGGCAGATTTCAGAAACCGACTTTGAATGTCTCATTTCATCAGAGACTTACAGCATGCTTTCAGTGTCAAAACTCCACAGTTTCAAGTTGGAGAGAGTCTGAGGAAGAGTAGTTAAGGAAGTTCTTTCCTCTCATTCAGATAGAAAGTAGCAGGACCAGGATACAAAACTAGGTCTGATTGCTATACAACTTCACACTTTGATCTTGATACAGCAGTGCTTGCATTAAAGAGAATCACAAAATTGTATTTCATAAATCCCTTGTAGGCATATTATTTGG
>NW_007183662.1:3379-10100 GCF_000164805.1 Carlito syrichta
CAGTTTCTACTAAAACTTTATATATATATCAAATGTTCACATTGTACTAGTAACATTTATAGCTATTATAGAATAAAGATTAATAGTAGCTTATTAATTATAGTGCTCCATTAACATATGCAGTCAAAATCAATTATATATGCATGTTCATGAAGTCAATGTTATATATACAATCATGTTAACTTTTAAAATATACTTTATGAATTTGCATAAGACAAATGAGAATGAAGCAACAGGTTTACTTTGAAGAGTCAGTCCCATGTGCTGCAGATTTTTTTTTCATTTTCAATTTATTTTTGTTTAAGTAATTATGCATGTCCCTTTAGCTTAGTATCTCAAGGCACAAAGGAAGAGGTAGTTGAGATTTAAAGTGGATAAATAACGATAAATGTGAACTCTGTTAGGTTTTTAAAGACAACTTTTTGAGATGACTTTTGAAATTCCCGAATACTTGTTAATATAAACTGAGCGTATTTAGACAGAGACATGGGAATTTTTTGAGTTAACAAAATAAGTTTACTTTTGAGATTCTTCACTGGAAATTTTGTACTTGCTAAGGTATATCTTGCTATTTAGGTTTAAAAAAAAAGCTTAGGAATAAACATCTATCTATCTATCTATCTATAGATAGATAGATAGATAATAAGATTTCCCCAACTCTCTGAAGCAAACAAACAAAATGGACAAGATATATGCATCAGTGGTTTTCAAGGCATTGTAAATCACATAATGGAGGGCTGTAATTTCTGGAAGCCGTAAAAAAATGAAATGAATTCTATGACTGTTTCAGCATTTTTTTTGAGAGAATTTCTCAACCATGACCTAGCAGAGGGTCCAGAAAGAAACTTGTGCTCTCCCTGAAAGGAATACATGCACAGGAAGTACAATGCATATAGAATCATTAAAATAGGTAAAAAATATCCTAAAAACAATGTCAGGAGCAAAAACATTGAACCAACCATGCTACACATCAAAAGAGGACTGGATAAAAAAAGTGGTACATATACATGATGGAATACTACACAGCCATAAAGAATGACAAAATTATGAACTTCACAGCAACTTGGATGGACTCAGAGTCTATAATATTGAGTGATCTATCACAGAAACAAAGAACTGGGTATCACAAATTCTCACTCATAAACGGACCTTGAACAATTATCATAATACTATAAGAAACAAACTGGCAGTAGCAGGAAACTGCTGGGGGTTGATGGGGTGAGGGATTGGCAGAGGAGGAGGGGGCACATCTCATCCATAAGGGTACTTGCATAATGAACATTTGTATACCTAACCATGAATTGTATCCCACATCTTTAAAATTAAAAAAAAACAACAATGTGAGTAATAGAAAAAAAAATGTGAACAAGTACATATGGAACAACGTGGCTTATATAACAATTGCTAGACTAAACCCAACAATATCAATAAAGATATTAAATGTAAAGAACAGAAACTCCTCAAATACAAGACAGATAGAAGAATTGATGAAAAAGTGAAACCCAAAGTTATCAGCCTACTAGCACTTTATTTTAATTAAAAACAAACCAACGGATGCAAGGAAAAAAGATGGAAAAGTTATAAAATGGTAACTGTAGACAAAAGAAAGCTGAAATAACTTTATTAATATTAAAATATATTTCAGGGCAAAGGATGTTAACAGGAATAGAAAGGTAATGTTACTGTAACACAAGGGGACAATTTTAATGCTTATGCACAGAAGAGAACTCAAAAGATAGAAGGCAAAACATAGCTGAATTCCTTGGGAATGTAAAAAACATTTATCATTATTGAAAGATTTCAATACTTCTATAATGAGCCCAATAATAGAAAACCAGATAGAAAAACTTTGAACATTATTAACCAACATCATTTAATTGACATTGCTAGAACACCCCATATGAATTTACAAACCATGGATCAAAATAGATAATATTCTGAACCATTAAACAAAGGTCTCATTAACCTTAAATGTAGTCATGAAAAATATGACTTTTATTTTTTAAGAAATATAACTTCTTAATAAAGGAAAGAAGATTAGAATAATAAATCATAGCTAAGCTCGGTGTCTCAGCCTGTAATCCTGTGCTTTGGGAGACTGAGTTGAGTGGATTACCTGAGCCCACAGTTTTGTGACCCACCCGGTGCAACTTGCAAGACCTCATCTCTACAATAAACCAAAAATTAGCCTGTTGTGGTAGAGCATGCCTGTAGTTCCAGCTACTTAGAAGGCTGAGGTGGAGGAATCACTGGAGCCAAGTAGGTCGAGGCTGCAGTGGACAGGAGCAGCCACTGCACTCCAGTCTGGGTGACAGAGTGAGACTCCAACTCAAAGAACAATAAATCATACTTGAATTGAAATCAATAGCAGAAAGACCCCTGGCAAATCGCCAAATATTTGAAAACACATATTCAAATAATGCTTCTACATAAATGACAACTTGGAATATAATTTTCAGGTTAAAAAAAAAGACAACTAGCCAGAACAATTGGAAAGAAATAACTGCACACACACATATGTATCACCTAGATCAAAAGTGAGAGTGGTTATGACACAACAGATTCTACACAATTACAAAGATAGCAATGTAATAGTATGAACAACTTTATAACAATAAATTGAAAAGCTTGCATGAGGTTGGGATAATTATTGAAATATAAAATCTATAAAAGTCTAGGAAGTGTATATAACAACTTTATTTTGACAGAAGTTGATATATTAATATTTTAGCTAAAAATTACATAAAATTTCAAGTATATATGAACTCACTGGAATTGCACTCACTATTACTAAACATTAAAGAATAAATAATATAAATTCCATATAAAATATTTCAGAAAATTGAAATGAAGGGAATACATTTTAACTAGTACTATGGGAGTAATAATGATCTAACACTAAATCAGAAAAATATATTGTAAGAGAAAAATTATAGAGCAATCTTCTTCAATACCATGGATGCCAACATTATGAATAAATTGTTAGAAAATAAAATATTACATTATATATAAGGGATGACACACCATGATCAAGTGATAATTATCTCAGGATTGCAAAGTTATTGTGATATTCAATATTAAATTGATGGAAAATCAAGTCAGTAATATGCAGAGTAGGAGTCATGGACCTTTATTTGCTCCACAAACACACTTATTCAGAAACAACTTATGGGAAAATTCCCTTTGTGAGAAATTCAGAAGGTTGTTTTTTGCAAAGATTGGAGCAGAGAAAAACTAAATAGAGAATGTGGAACAATAAAAAAACAAAAACAAAGAATTTGGTTACTGAAAAGATAATAAAAAGCAATGCACCCTTAGTTAAAAAACTAAAAAATAAACAAATAAAAGGTGAAGACAATAGTAGAGTTAAAAATACAATGAAAGAAAATAAATTACCATAAATGTAACAGAAATTTTAAAAATATTGAAGGCTACTGTGAATAATTATAACCACAAACCCTGGACAACCTAGGAGACTTTGATAAAATGTAAAAAAACACACAACCAGAAAAGACTAAATAATGAAACAAATAGAAAGTCTGTACAAATCTATACTAGTATGGAGAATGAATCAGTAATCATAAAACTCAGCAAAGAAAAGCAAAGATTTTCTCAAAAATGAAAGCCAAAGACTAAATGGCTTTACTGGTGAATTGTACCAAACATATAAGGAATAAATGCTAATGTTATCAAACTCTTTTTTAAAAATTAAAGATATTGGAATACATCCAAATCCATGTTATGGTACCTGCATGACCCAGATACCAAGCCCAGACAAAGATAACAAACTGACAGCCCAATAAAATAAGATGGAATATAGATACAAAAATCCTCAACAAAATCCAGCAAACGGAATCCAGTAGCACATTAAAAGCATCCTACTCCATGATCAATTGGGATTTACAACTAATATGCAAAAATATTTCAACAATGCAAATTGTGTCATTCAATACATGAATAAACTAAAAGTGTCACGCTGATCTCAATAGAAGCAGAAGAAACATTTCACACACTTTGATGATGATAATTTTCAAAAACTCAGAATACACAGAAAGCACCTAAAAACAATAGACTATTTTTAAAAGGCTTACTGCTGACATTATAAGTAATAGTGAAAAGCTACAAGGATTTAAGATTAGGAACTAGACAACCACATCTATTCTCCTAATTATATTCATCATAGTGCTGGAAATCCTAACCTAAGCAATTAGACAAGAAAAAAATATAAAGTAGACACATGTCAGAAAAAAGGAGAAATGACATAATCATATATATGCATATATAAAATCTAGAAGTAATCCATGAGCATGGGATATTTTTCCACTTGTTTGTGTCATCTTGATTTCTTTAAGCAGTGTTTTGTAGTTTTCATTGTAAAGGTCTTTCACGTCTCTCGTTAGGAAGATGCCAAGGTATTTCTTCTTTTTTTTTTTTGTGGGCTGTTGTGAATGAAATTGTGCTTTTTATTTGGGTTTCTATTTGTTTATTATTGGTGTTAAGAAAAGCGATTGTCTTTTGCACATTTATTTTGTGTCCTGACACTTTGCCAAAGGCCTTTATCAGTGTAAGGAGGTTTTTGACAGATTCTCTTGGGTTTTCAAGGTACACGATCATATCATCTGCAAAGAGAGATAACTAGACTTCCTCTTTTCCTATTTGGATACCCCTGATTCTCTTCTCTTCTCTGATTGCTTGAGCCAGGGTTTCCAATACTATGTTTAACAGGAGGGGAGACAGTGGACATCTTTGTCGTGTTCCAGTTTTCAGTGGAAAATGTCCCAGTTTTTGTCCATTTAGGAGTATGCTGGCTGTGGGTTTCTCATAGATGGTTTTTACTATTTTGAGGTATGGTCCGTGTATGCCTAGATGTTCGAAGGTCTTATCAGGAAAGGGTGCTAGATTTTATCAAAGGCTTTTTCTGCATCTAATGATATAATCATGTGGTATTTGTATTGATATCTGTTGATATATTTAATTACATTTATATTTTACGAATGTTGAACCAGGCTTGCATACCAGGAATGAATCCTACCTGGTCATGATGGATGATTTTTGAGATGTGTTGTGGAATCCGGTTTGCTAGGATCTTGTTGAGAATTTTACCATCTATGTTCATCAAAGATATTGGCTTGTAGTTCTCTTTCTTTGTTGGGTCTTTACCTGGCTTGGGTATCAATGTGATGTTGGCTTTGTAAGATGATTTGGGGAGAGTTCCATCTTTTTCAATTGCCTGGAATACCTTCAGTGGAATTGCTATCAGCTCCTCCTTAAATGTCTTGTAGAATTTTGCTGGAAAACCATCTGGAAGAGGGCTTTTTTTGTAGGTAGTTTTCTTATTACGTAGTCAATTTCCTTGATTGTTATTGGTCTATTTAGGGTATCAATTTCTTCTAGTTCTAACCTAGGTAGGTTGTGTGATGTCAGAAAGTCCTCAATTTCCTTAAGGTTTTCAAGTTTGTTTCCATACAAGTGTACATAGTAGTCTCTAATAATATTTTGTATTTCTTCAGGATCTGATGTGACTTCATCTTTTATACTTCTGATTGTACTTATTTGGGTTTTTTCTCATTTTTTCTGGGTCAGTCTAGCTAGGGGACCATCGATCTTGTTTATCCTTTCAAAGAACCAGCTTTTTTTATTGATTTTTTTGTATTATGTTTTTGTCTTCTGTGTCCTGGATTTGGGCTTTTATTTGGTGATCTGGATTCTTCTGCTGAAATTAGGGTTTTTGTGGTCTTCCTTTTTCAGCTTCCTTAGGTGGTTGTTAGGCTGTTAATTTGTGTTCCTTCCATTTTCTTTATGTGTGTTTGCAGGGATATGAATTCCCCTCTTACTACAGCTTTTAAAGCATACCAGAGATTTTGGTAAGGTGTTTCTTCATTTTCATTTGTTTCCAGGTATCTTTTGATATCTTTTTTTGATTTCATCATTGACCCAGGAGTTGTTTAACATCATGCTGTTTAGTGTCCATATCTTTGTTGATTTTGGGGGAACCTTGTTGGTGTCAATGTTTATTTTTATTACACTGTGGTCCGAGAAGGTACATGGTAGAATTTCAGTCCTTTTAAATTTGCTTATGCTTGATTTATGGCCAATTATGTGATCAATCTTAGAATAAATTCCATGCGGTGATGAGTAGAATGTGTATTCTATGGTCTTTGGATGGAGTGTTTTGTAGGTATCAATTAAGTCCATTTGGTCCAGAGTCACATTGAGGTTCCAGATCTCCTTGCTGATTTTTTGACCTAATGATCTGTCTAGGGTTATGAGTGGGGTATTAAAGTCCCCAGTTATGATGGTATTAGAGTCAATATCTTTCTTTAGTTTTCCTAGAATTTGCTTTATGAAAGTTGGTGCACCTATGTTGGGTGCATAAATGATTAGGATAGATATTTCTTGTTGATGGATTGAGCCTTTTGTCATTATGTAGTGGCCTTCTGTATCTTTTTTTATTCTTAATAGCTTGAAGACTATTTTATCTGAAATTAAGTTTGCTACTCCTCCTTTCTTTTGTATTCCATTCACCTGAAAATTTGTTTCCCATCCTCTTACTTTGAGTCTGTGGGTGTCCTTTCTAGTGAGGTGAGTCTCTTGAAGGCCATAGATTGTTGCCTGATGATATTTTATCCATTTTGCCATTCTATGTCTTTTCAGTGGTGCATTTAGTCCAGTCCCATTTAGGCTAATAATTGAAATGCAAGAGTTGATCCCTGCCATAAGG
>NW_007183663.1:0-1274 GCF_000164805.1 Carlito syrichta
ATGAAGAATATTAGTCACAGCAAAGAGGTGACACTGCAGCACACATTGGGCACAGACTTAAGCCAGGAAGGTTCCCGTGCACCCCAGGCGTAAGAAAGGCCACTCCGACCAGCAATCCACAGTCTCATTGCTTTCCCTGACAGGAGAAGGTGTCAAGAAAGAGCAATTCAGAATTCCCCCGGGTCACACATAATGCCTTCCCACAAGTAACTGTGAATATCTCAGAATCCCTCATTGTGGCACAGGGGAGATGAGCATTCCCGCATGGGAGAGGTTGACAAGCCGCACGACAAAGCAGTCACCCTGTAGAGCGTAAGATACACGAAAGGGAACAAGTGGGAAGGAGGAATGACAGCACGCACACTCAGTGCCAGAACCTCACAGTGCAGCACACTTCTCACACAGCACTTTCCAAGGGAGACGGACATTCAAAACAAGCACCACCAAGGCAGTCAGCTCTTTTCCGTCAATGCGTTTGGCAGAGCAATTGTGTATCCTCCCACACAAAAATTTGAAAGGGAGAAACATTTCAGAATGCACCCAGGGAATTCACCAAGTAATGCCTTCTTGCTCCACTGTGGGGTTCCCATCGCCCCCTGGGTGGCAGCGTAGAGCTGCACATGGGCAAAGCGTGTCCCATGAGAGATCTCTTAGTTCAAACAGAGGCGCTCTGCACAGCTGAAGTCCAAATGAGAAGAAAACCGCGAGACTCAGACTCATGTGTTGCAGCATGCACCAAGTGAGAATAACATAGATAGCCCCTAAAGAGCGCTGCACATTTTGAAAAGCTCCTTCCCCGGGAAGATGCACATGCACAACAAGCCTCACAGAGGCCGTCTACGCTTATTCAGCAAGGCCAACGCGAGAGTGACTGCATTTCCTAGCCTAGAGAAACGCCCAGGGGTAAAACTCTTTAGGGTTCAAACAGAAGGCAAGCACTGCTTTTCTACAAGTGAGTGTGTAGCACTCATTTCACTCAGTCTGACACCATTGACATACTCATTCCTACACGTGAAGTATCGACCTAACATGCTCGACTATGCTCATTCAAGCCGTAGCTTGAGAATCGGGTATTACACGGTACAGCACACAAGAATCAAACTACTGGAAAATACATCACAATGCAGTAAACATTTGACACAGCATTTCCCAAGCTGATGCACACTCACAGCCAGGAAGCCAAGCCTGTCAGCTCTTCCTCGTAAATGCCAACGGAAGAGCAATGGCTTTGGATAGGAGACGGACAGGTCAAATCAAAAACACTTTAGAATTCA
>NW_007183664.1:0-3330 GCF_000164805.1 Carlito syrichta
TCAGACTCATGTGTTGCAGCATGCACCAAGTGAGAATAACATAGATAGCCCCTAAAGAAGCGCTGCACATTTGAAAAGCTCCTTCCCCGGGAAGATGCACATGCACAACAAGCCTCACAGAGGCCGTCTACGCTTATTCAGCAAGGCCAACGCGAGAGTGACTGCATTTCCTAGCCTAGAGAAACGCCAAGGGGTCAAACGTTTCAGGGCTCAAACAGAAAGCAAGCACTGCTTTTCTACAAGTGAGTGTGTAGCACTCATTTCACTCAGTCTGACACCATTGACATGCTCATTCCTACATGTGAAGTATCGACATAACATGCTCGACTATGCTCATTCAAGCCGTACCTTGAGAATCGTGTATTACACCGTACAGCACACAAGAATCAAACTACTGGAAAATACATCACAATGCAGTAAACATTTGACACAGCATTCCCCAAGCTGATGCACACTCACAGCCAGCAAGCCAAGCCTGTCAGCTCTTCCTCGTAAATGCCAACGGAAGAGCAATGGCTTTGGATAGGAGACGGACAGGTCAAATCAAAAACACTTTAGAATTCAGTAGGTGAACAAATCATGCTTTCCCAAAGATGACAGCGAACCGGTCATGTCTCTCAGTGTGGCACCATGGAGTTGTGCACTTTGTATACAGGAAACGTTGCATACAGCTCTGCTAGGCCTTAGCATTCAATGTAGGATAATACACGCTGAAAAACAGGGAGAATCAGGCGTCACGCCAAAGACCAAGCCACTATAATACTTGTTGCCCCCCCATTCAGTGACGTGCCGTTTGGAGGAATGTCTCCCATGGAAGACTGTTGTTTTCCGGAAAGTAAACAATGGCTCTCGGGCCTCGTTGGCAAATGAACCCGCAGAGCCATTGTATTCCGTGTGAGACGCCCGTGTCAAAAGAGAAAACTTTTCAGCATTCTCCGCTGAATGAAGCATGCTTGGCTACCCATGGCTGTGGAGATCTGGATCCAGTCAGTGCAGCAGCTGAAGTTGCACTCTGGTCACCAAATGCTCCCCGCCTAGTATAGTGCATATACAGGAGAGCTCTGAGAATCAGGGAGGAGAGCACGCACAAAGCCAGTGTATGCAGACTGCCAATGAAGTGCAGTGCAGCGCAGGCTTCAATAGCGTGTCCCCAGGAAGACCCAGCTTCACCCCCAGTGTAACAGAGGCTCTCCGTGCTTACTCAGCAATGAAAACGGCACAGCCCTGGTGGTCCTTATTAGGTTTACACGCCATAGGGAAAAACAACTTAGAATTCTCCCCATCCACACATAATGCTCTCCTGCTCGTGACTGTGGAGCACTTGTGTCACTCATTGCGGCACTGTGTCTTGCAGATTTCTCTCCGTGAAACACGGAGGTTTCACGCTCGTACGCAAAAGCCCTCTATGGAAAGGAACACAAATCAAGGGGAAAGAGTGAGAATGAGGTATTACAGCAGGCGGCAATGAAGAATAATAGTCACAGCAAAGAGGTGACACTGCAGCACACATTGGGCACAGACATAAGCCAGGAAGGTGCCCGTGCACCCCAGGCCTAAGAAAGGCCACTCCCACCAGCAATCCACAGTCTCATTGCTTTCCCTGACAGGAGAAGGTGTCATGAAAGAGCAATTCAGAATTCCCCCGGGTCACACATAATGCCTTCCCACAAGTAACTGTGAATGTCTCAGATCCCTCATTGTGGCACAGGGGAGATGAGCATTCCCGCATGGGAGAGGTTGACAAGCCGCACGCCAAAGCAGTCACCCTGTAGAGCGTAAGATACACGAAAGGGAACAAGTGGGAAGGAGGAATGACAGCACGCACACTCAGTGCCAGAACCTCACAGTGCAGCACACTTCTCACACAGCTCTTTCCAAGGGAGACGGACATTCCAAACAAGAACCACCAAGGCAGTCAGCTCTTTTCCGTCAATGCGTTTGGCAGAGCAATTGTGTATCCTCCCACACAAAAATTTGAAAGGGAGAAACATTTCAGAATGCACCCAGGGAATTCACCAAGTAATGCCTTCTTGCTCCACTGTGGGGTTCCCATCGCCCCCTGGGTGGCAGCGTAGAGCTGCACATGGGCAAAGCGTGTCCCATGAGAGAACTCTTAGTTCAAACAGAGGCGCTCTGCACAGCCGAAGTCCAAATGAGAAGAAAACCGCGAGACTCAGACTCATGTGTTGCAGCATGCACCAAGTGAGAATAACATAGATAGCCCCTAAAGAGCGCTGCACATTTTGAAAAGCTCCTTCCCCGGGAAGATGCACATGCACAACAAGCCTCACAGAGGCCGTCTACGCTTATTCAGCGAGGCCAACGCGAGAGTGACTGCATTTCCTGCCTAGAGAAACGCCAAGGGGTAAAACGTTTCAGGGCTCAAACAGAAGGCAAGCACTGCTTTTCTACAAGTGAGTGTGTAGCACTCATTTCACTCAGTCTGACACCATTGACATGCTCATTCCTACATGTGAAGTATCGACATAACATGCTCGGCTATGCTCATTCAAGCCGTACCTTGAGAATCGTGTATTACACCGTACAGCACACAAGAATCAAACTACTGGAAAATACATCACAATGCAGTAAACATTTGACACAGCATTCCCCAAGCTGATGCACACTCACAGCCAGCAAGCCAAGCCTGTCAGCTCTTCCTCGTAAATGCCAACGGAAGAGCAATGGCTTTGGATAGGAGACGGACAGGTCAAATCAAAAACACTTTAGAATTCAGTAGGTGAACAAATCATGCTTTCCCAAAGATGACAGCGAACCGGTCATGTCGCTCAGTGTGGCACCATGGAGTTGTGCACTTTGTATACAGGAAACGTTGCATACAGCTCTGCTAGGCCTTTGCATTCAATGTAGGATAATACACGCTGAAAAACAGGGAGAATCAGGCGTCACGCCAAAGACCAAGCCACTTAATACTTGTTGCCCCCCCATTCAGTGACGTGCCGTTTGGAGGAATGTCTCCCATGGAAGACTGTTGTTTTCCGGAAAGTAAACAATGGCTCTCGGGCCTCGTTGGCAAATGAACCCGCACAGCCATTGTATTCCGTGTGAGACGCCCGTGTCAAAAGAGAAAACTTTTCAGCATTCTCCGCTGAATGAAGCATGCTTGGCTACCCATGGCTGTGGAGATCTGGATCCAGTCAGTGCAGCAGCTGAAGTTGCACTCTGGTCACCAAATGCTCCCCGCCTAGTATAGTGCATATACAGGAGAGCTCTGAGAATCAGGGAGGAGAGCACGCACAAAGCCAGTGTATACAGACTGCCAATGAAGTGCAGTGCAGCGCAGGCTTCATAGCGTGTCCCCAGGAAGAC
>NW_007183665.1:0-834 GCF_000164805.1 Carlito syrichta
GCACGCACAAAGCCAGTGTATGCAGACTGCCAATGAAGTGCAGTGCAGCGCAGGCTTCAATAGCGTGTCCCCAGGAAGACCCAGCTTCACCCCCAGTGTAACAGAGGCTCTCCGTGCTTACTCGGCAAAGAAAACGGCACAGCCTTGGTAGTCCTTATTAGGTTTAAACGCCATAGGGAAAAACAACTTAGAATTCTCCCCATCCACACATAATGCTCTCCTGCTCGTGACTGTGGAGCACTTGTGTCACTCATTGCGGCACTATGCCTTGCAGATTTCTCTCCGTGAAACACGGAGGTTTCACGCTCGTACGCAAAGGCCCTCTATGGAAAGGAACACAAATCAAGGGGAAAGAGTGAGAATGAGGTGTTACAGCAGGCGGCAATGAAGAATAATAGTCACAGCAAAGAGGTGACACTGCAGCACACATTGGGCACAGACTTAAGCCAGGAAGGTGCCCGTGCACCCCAGGCCTAAGAAAGGCCACTCCCACCAGCAATCCACAGTCTCATTGCTTTCCCTGACAGGAGAAGGTGTCAAGAAAGAGCAATTCAGAATTCCCCCGGGTCACACATAATGCCTTCCCACAAGTAACTGTGAATGTCTCAGATCCCTCATTGTGGCACAGGGGAGATGAGCATTCCCGCATGGGCGAGGTTGACAAGCCGCACGCCCAAGCAGTCACCCTGTAGAGCGTAAGATACACGAAAAGGGAAACAAGTGGGAAGGAGGAATGACAGCACGCACACTCAGTGCCAGAAACCTCACAGTGCAGCACACTTCTCACACAGCACTTTCCAAGGGAGACGGAACATTCAAACAAGCACCACCAAG
>NW_007183666.1:0-804 GCF_000164805.1 Carlito syrichta
CAGCCGAGTCCAAATGAGAAGAAAACCGCGAGACTCAGACTCATGTGTTGCAGCATGCACCAAGTGAGAATAACATAGATAGCCCCTAAAGAGCGCTGCACATTTTGAAAAGCTCCTTCCCCGGGAAGATGCACATGCACAACAAGCCTCACAGAGGCCGTCTACGCTTATTCAGCAAGGCCAACGCGAGAGTGACTGCATTTCCTAGCCTAGAGAAACGCCAAGGGGTAAAACGTTTCAGGGCTCAAACAGAAGGCAAGCACTGCTTTTCTACAAGTGAGTGTGTAGCACTCATTTCACTCAGTCTGACACCATTGACATGCTCATTCCTACATGTGAAGTATCGACATAACATGCTCGGCTATGCTCATTCAAGCCGTACCTTGAGAATCGTGTATTACACCGTACAGCACACAAGAATCAAACTACTGGAAAATACATCACAATGCAGTAAACATTTGACACAGCATTTCCCAAGCTGATGCACACTCACAGCCAGCAAGCCAAGCCTGTCAGCTCTTCCTCGTAAATGCCAACGGAAGAGCAATGGCTTTGGATAGGAGACGGACAGGTCAAATCAAAAACACTTTAGAATTCAGTAGGTGAACAAATCATGCTTTCCCAAAGATGACAGCGAACCGGTCATGTCGCTCAGTGTGGCACCATGGAGTTGTGCACTTTGTATACAGGAAACGTTGCATACAGCTCTGCTAGGCCTTTGCATTCAATGTAGGATAATACACGCTGAAAAACAGGGAGAATCAGGCGTCACGCCAAAGACCAAGCCACTATAAATACTTGTTG
>NW_007183667.1:0-796 GCF_000164805.1 Carlito syrichta
CCAGAGACATGAAGACCTTTACAATGAAAACTACGAAACACTGCTCAAAGAAATTAAGTTGACACAAACAAGTGGAAAAATATCCCATGCTCATGGATTGGAAGAATCAACATTGTGAAGATGTCCATCTTACCTAAGGCAATCTACAAATTCAATGCAATACCCATCAAATTACCAGCAACATTCTTCTCAGACCTAGAAAAAACAATGCAGGAATTCATATGGAAATACAAACGTCCAAGAATAGCCAGAACAATTCTCAGCAAAAAAAAAAACAAAGCAGGGCATATCACATTACCAGACTTCAAACTCTACTATAAAGCTACAATCATCAAAACAGCTTGGTATTGGTATAGGAATAGGCATATAGATCAATGGAATAGAATTGAGATTCCAGAAGCAAAACTTCAATTTCTCAACCAACTCATCCTCGACAAAGGCTCCACCACCTACCACTGGAGAGAGGAGAACCTATTCAGTAAATGGTGCTGGGAAAATTGGCTGACCACATGCAGAAGATTGAAACAGGACCCCTACCTATCCCCATGTACAAAGATTAACTCCAAATGGATCAGAGACCTAAATGTAAAACCTCAAACCATAAGAACCTTAGAAAATGAAGGACATACCCTCATGGAAATCGGAACTGGCCTCCAATTCCTGAACAAAACTCAAAACCCACAGGTCATAAGAGAGAGGATAGACAGTGGGACCTTATTAAACTGACAAGCTTCTGCAAAGCCAAAGAAACCATCAAGAGAGCAGGGAGACAGCCTAAAGACTGGGAAAAAGTATT
>NW_007183668.1:0-681 GCF_000164805.1 Carlito syrichta
CTTCATTGATTCTATCAGTTTAATGACTTAATTCTATTCCTACTGTATTGTTCCCTTTTTTCTTTTTTCCTTTCCCTTTTCTTCTCTTTTCTTCTCTCTGTAAACCATATCTTTGTATAGAGGAACAGCACACTAACAAGGTGGTTGGTTAGCTTGTATATTAGCATCACTATATGTTTTATTTTTGTTTGTATGAGAGTTGGTTTGACTATAGCTGTGGTCTGTTGTTTTTATCTGTTTCAGTACAGGCCTCTCTCTCTATTTGTTGGCACACTCGTTTGTTTCCCCCCTTACTCCTCTATCTCTCCACTCCCCTCTTCAACCCACTATCTGCTCCATTCTCTCCCCTCTGCTAACCACATTTTATTTCAGGGAGTAAACCTACAGCCCCACTGCACGGACAGATTCCAGGACAGTGGGAAGTGGGTTCCACATTATCCACACGCCTGTCAGCGAATACCAGGACCTGCAGACAGACTTTGAATCACAGCTCTCCCCTTAAGTAAATCTCAAAACGGCAAAAAAGGACCACCTCCAACCTACAGTGCAAACTTCAGAATTGAACAAAGTAAGAGGACATACATAAAGAATAGGAGATTGAACTAGCAGAAGTAAAACCAATCCCTTTACCCCTGAATAACAGAATTAAAGAGACGGTGACGTGGAGGGAAGGAAAAAATA
>NW_007183669.1:0-820 GCF_000164805.1 Carlito syrichta
GTGCCTTTGCTTCTAAAGTTAAGATGCTGGGCTCTGGCATCCAGTGGCTGTGGAAGAAAAACTTGACCAATCACAGGTCCCAGTTATGAGTATGCTGTCGGAGGATAAAGAAGACTGTTTTCTGATGCTTTAGAATCAGCTTATGAGCGACTTGGCTTTAGCCAAAAGACTTTTCAGTCTTAGATGGAAAACTGAATTCAGACTACTAGAACCTAGCTGGGAGAGAGGGCGGCCAAGCCGGGAGTAAAGGCATCAGGAAGAGGATAGAGCCAGGTCATGTATATGGCCAGTTCTCCAGGTGATAACTAGTCGTGGGTCTTATCATTTTCAGGCACAACTTGGAATGATTTGTCAGTTAACCTGTGAGCCCGACACGGTGGCGTGCATCTCAAATACCTTCCAGCTACAAGGAAGGGTGAGTCGGGGGCATAGCCTGAGTCCACCAGTTGGAGTCTGCGATGCCCATGAGCACCTCACTGCACTCTAGCCTGGGCGACAAGAGTGAGAATTCACACAAAAGAAGAAACAAGATGCCTACAACTCCTCGTACCCTGTTTCTATGGTAAATACCACAAGGCCTGATCTTGACTGCAAATGGTATGCTCTAGAACTACTCAAACTCTGAGTCAACTGAAACCCTTTCCCCCTCCTGTCTGTGCTGAGACCTCTTGGAAGCTGCTGACTCGGTCTCGATCCCTCAGTCCTCAGAAATTCCCCAGATTTCTGCATCTTGCTCTGGGTCCTGCCAGTTCTGTCAACCCTTGCTTCCTCAAAGGCTAGGCAGGCAAAGGTCTGTCCGACTCATCGATGAAACTATTTC
>NW_007183670.1:0-1064 GCF_000164805.1 Carlito syrichta
GCATAGTGTCAATTCTTTGCATAATACATTATGAAATAAACTGTTAGGGCTTCTGCAAAGTAAAAGCTGAATGGTACTGGTAGCTGATAAAATGCAAAACAATTTCTAATTTTTAACTTACTGTTGGCTTGTCTTTTGTCTTTGTATTTTAGAAATAATTTTTTCAGGAGTGACAAGCCTTGAGATGGGAGAAGGTGTTGGTACCGTTTTTAACGTTTTCTCCCTGTGCTAGTTGCATTATGATTTTAGGTAATAATCAGGTATCCTTAGCAATTGAAAAAACATTGACTTGTGATTTGAGGTCAGCCCAAAGGTGCACATAAGCATAATTTTAGCAATCTTTACCGGCTCGCGAGCCTTGCTTATATAGTTTTGCAAATAGAGTTTTATTTATTTATTTATTTTTATTTTATTTTCATTTATTTATTTATTTTTGAGATAGAGTCTCACTCTGTCGCCCAGACTGGAGTGCAGTGGCCACTCCCGACCACCGCAGCCTCGACCCGACGGGCTCCAACGATCCTTCCGCCTCAGCCTTCCAAGTAGCTGGAACTACAGGTGCACGCTACCATGCCCGGCTACATTTTTTATTTATTGTAGAGATGAGGTCTCACCAAGTTGCCCAGGCGGGTCTGAAACCCGCGGATTCAGGCAGTCCACTCACCTCAGCCTCCCAAACGCATGGGATTACAGGCTGAGCCACCGAGCCCAGCAAGTTTTATTTTTTTTATCACTAAAATTTCAGTTAGTTTGATTCAGTTGTTTACTGTGATCTACACATGGCATCATTTCCTTATGACTGTGTCTCCTCATCTCTTCTCTCAAATATGGAACCTAGATTTAAATTTTACAATTTAAAAGATGAAAAAAGAATTTAGTAATCTGTATGCCTATTTGGAAAGAAAAATCAGTTTCAAGGTGGGTAAAAATGTATTTGAAATGGTGAATAATGTGAACTTAGTATTTAGGTTGTTAATTTTTAACTTCCTTTAGACATGAAGATGAGCTTTGAGAATTTATTGTTTTTTTTTTCTCTCTCTCTCTCTTTTTTTTTTACATTGGAG
>NW_007183671.1:0-872 GCF_000164805.1 Carlito syrichta
ACCATGCCCGGCTACATTTTTTTATTTATGTAGAGATGAGGTCTTCACCAAGTTGCCAGGCGGGTCTGAAACCCGCGGATTCAGGCAGTCCACTCACCTCAGCCTCCCAAACGCATGGGATTACAGGCTGAGCCACCGAGCCCAGCAAGTTTTATTTTTTTTATCACTAAAATTTCAGTTAGTTTGATTCAGTTGTTTACTGTGATCTACACATGGCATCATTTCCTTATGACTGTGTCTCCTCATCTCTTCTCTCAAATATGGAACCTAGATTTAAATTTTACAATTTAAAAGATGAAAAAAGAATTTAGTAATCTGTATGCCTATTTGGAAAGAAAAATCAGTTTCAAGGTGGGTAAAAATGTATTTGAAATGGTGAATAATGTGAACTTAGTATTTAGGTTGTTAATTTATAACTTCCTTTAGACATGAAGATGAGCTTTGAGAATTTATTGTTTTTTCTCTCTCTCTCTCTCTCTTTTTTTTTTACATTGGAGTCTCACTCTGTCGCCAAGACTGGAGTGCAGTGGCATGCTCCTGGCCACCACAGCCTCGAACTCCTGGACTCCAGCAATTCTTCTGCCTCAGCCTTCTGAGTACCTGAAACTACAGACACACCCTACCCCACCTGGCTATTTTGTATTTTATTGTAGAGACAAGCTCTCACCAAGTTGCCTGGGTTGGTTTGAACCCATGGACTCAGGCAATCCACTTGCCTCAGGCTCCCAAAGTGCTGGGATTACAGGTTGAGCCACTGAGCCTGGCCCTTTTTGGTTTTTATGGTATCATAATAACTTGTCATCTGAAACCACTTTAGAGGGTCTTTATTAACAATTAAATATTCATATATAATGACATATCAATATGATATT
>NW_007183672.1:0-784 GCF_000164805.1 Carlito syrichta
TTGAAATGGTGAATAATGTGAACTTTGTATTTAGATTGTAATTTATAACTTCCTTTAGACATGAAGATGAGCTTTGAGAAATTTATTGTTTTTTTTTCTCTCTCTCTCTCTCTTTTTTTTTTACATTGGAGTCTCACTCTGTCGCCAAGACTGGAGTGCAGTGGCATGCTCCTGGCCACCACAGCCTCAAACTCCTGGACTCCAGCAATTCTTCTGCCTCAGCCTTTTGAGTACCTGAAACTATAGACACACCCTACCCCACCTGGCTATTTTGTATTTTATTGTAGAGACAAGCTCTCACCAAGTTGCCTGGGTTGGTTTGAACCCATGGACTCAGGCAATCCACTTGCCTCAGGCTCCCAAAGTGCTGGGATTACAGGTTGAGCCACTGAGCCTGGCCCTTTTTGGTTTTTATGGTATCATAATAACTTGTCATCTGAAACCGCTTTAGAGGGTCTTTATTAACAATTAAATATTCATATATAATGACATATCAAATATGATATTTATGAAGCCCTTCCAATGAAATATACATATATATTTAACTGAATCACTTCACATAATTTAAAATCATATTATTATTAGGATATAAGCTGTATAATTATATAGTAGTAATTTTTTTGTCCACATAATATTCTCGAATTGGAATGAAATAGTATTAATCCTTGTAGCATTAGATTAATTTTCCCTTGGATAGTTTTGCTTTATTATTATTGGCTTGTGTGTTTTTCTCTTTTTTTAATTTTAAATTTTTTACTTTAAAATTTTGGAGTTCAATCAGGAT
>NW_007183673.1:0-754 GCF_000164805.1 Carlito syrichta
ATTTATAACTTCCTTTAGACATGAAGATGAGCTTTGAGAATTTATTGTTTTTTTTCTCTCTCTCTCTCTCTCTCTTTTTTTTACATTGGAGTCTCACTCTGTCGCCGACTGGAGTGCAGTGGCATGCTCCTGGCCACCACAGCCTCAAACTCCTGGACTCCAGCAATTCTTCTGCCTCAGCCTTCTGAGTACCTGAAACTACAGACACACCCTACCCCACCTGGCTATTTTGTATTTTATTGTAGAGACAAGCTCTCACCAAGTTGCCTGGGTTGGTTTGAACCCATGGACTCAGGCAATCCACTTGCCTCAGGCTCCCAAAGTGCTGGGATTACAGGTTGAGCCACTGAACCTGGCCCTTTTTGGTTTTTATGGTATCATAATAAGTTGTCATCTGAAACCACTTTAGAGGTCTTTATTAACAATGAAATATTCATATATAATGACATATCAAATATGATATTTATGAAGCCCTTCCAATGAAATATACATATATATTTAACTGAATCGCTTCACATAATTTAAAATCATATTATTATTAGGATATAAGCTGTATAGTTATATAGTAGTAATTTTTTTGTCCACATAATATTCTTGAATTGGAATGAAATAGTATTAATCCTTGTAGCATTAGATTAATTTTCCCTTGGATAGTTTTGCTTTATTATTATTGGCTTGTGTGTTTTTCTCTTTTTTTAATTTTAAATATTTTACTTTAAAATTTTGGAGTTCAATTCAGGATTAGGTATACAAA
>NW_007183674.1:0-936 GCF_000164805.1 Carlito syrichta
CTCCTGGACTCCAGCAATTCTTTTGCCTCAGCCTTCTGAGTACCTGAAACTACAGACACACCCTACCCCACCTGGCTATTTTGTATTTTATTGTAGAGACAAGCTCTCACCAAGTTGCCTGGGTTGGTTTGAACCCATGGACTCAGGCAATCCACTTGCCTCAGGCTCCCAAAGTGCTGGGATTACAGGTTGAGCCACTGAGCCTGGCCCTTTTTGGTTTTTATGGTATCATAATAAGTTGTCATCTGAAACCACTTTAGAGGGTCTTTATTAACAATTAAATATTCATATATAATGACATATCAAATACGATATTTATGAAGCCCTTCCAATGAAATATACATATATATTTAACTGAATCGCTTCACATAATTTAAAATCATATTATTATTAGGATATAAGCTGTATAATTATATAGTAGTAATTTTTTTTGTCCACATAATATTCTCGAATTGGAATGAAATAGTATTAATCCTTGTAGCATTAGATTAATTTTCCCTTGGATAGTTTTGCTTTATTATTATTGGCTTGTGTGTTTTTCTCTTTTTTTAATTTTAAATTTTTTACTTTAAAATTTTGGAGTTCAATTCAGGATTAGGTATACAAATATTCATTGTGCAGGTACCCTTGTCCTCCCCTCCCACCCCCCACAGTTTCCCACTTCTTTTTTTTTAGTTGGAGTCTCACTCCATCGCCCAGACTGGAGTGCAGTGGCCGCTCCCGGCCACCGCAGCCTCGACCTGCTGGGCTCCGGCGATCTTTCCGCCTCAGCCTTCCGAGTAGCCGGAATTACAGGTGCGCACTACCACACCTGACTGAGTTTTTGATTTATTGTAGAGATGAGGTCTCGCCTGCCCAGGTGGGTCTCGAACCCGCGGGCTCAGGCAATCCACTCACCTCAGCCTCCAAAGGCGCGGGATTACAGGCTGAGCCGCA
>NW_007183675.1:0-749 GCF_000164805.1 Carlito syrichta
TCCACATAATATTCTCGAATTGGAATGAAATAGTATTAATCCTTGTAGCATTAGATTAATTTTCCCTTGGATAGTTTTGCTTTATTATTATTGGCTTGTGTGTTTTTCTCTTTTTTTAATTTTAAATTTTTTACTTTAAAATTTTGGAGTTCAATTCAGGATTAGGTATACAAATATTCATTGTGCAGGTACCCTTGTCCTCCCCTCCCACCCCCCACAGTTTCCCACTTCTTTTTTTTTAGTTGGAGTCTCACTCCATCGCCCAGACTGGAGTGCAGTGGCCGCTCCCGGCCACCGCAGCCTCGACCTGCTGGGCTCCGGCGATCCTTCCGCCTCAGCCTTCCGAGTAGCCGGAATTACAGGTGCGCGCTACCACGCCCGACTGATTTTTTGATTTATTGTAGAGATGAGGTCTCGCTGCCCAGGCGGGCCTCGAACCCGCGGGCTCAGGCAATCCACTCACCTCAGCCTCCCAAAGGCGCGGGATTACAGGCTGAGCCACCAAACCCGGCTCCCACTTCTGTCAAACATTTTGTTATAGTATTACTGTAGTTCTTCAAGGTCCACTCATGAGTGAGAACATGTGATACTCAGATCTTTGTTTTTGTGAGTGATCACTCAGTATTATCAACTCTAATTCTATCCAGGTCACTGTGTAGTTCATAATTTTGGTTCTTCTTCATGGCTGTGTAATATTCCAGGGTCTACATGTACTTCATTTTAATCCAGTCTTCTTTTTGATGGGCAGC
>NW_007183676.1:0-828 GCF_000164805.1 Carlito syrichta
GTTTCAGTTAATATTAAAACATCTCTGTATGCTTCGGAGTGCAGCTGATGTTTACATTCATAGTATAAACTGTCTTTAAATAGGGACTTGAAAAGTAAAGTATATGCAGGATTAGAATAAGAATGATAAGGTCAAAATTCATTTGCCTTCAGGAGCATCATTTAGTAATACCTGACTCTACATAATTAATCATAATGATATATGGCTTTATTTTACTCCACATCTCCTGAATTGCTTAGTAGAATATAGTAGAGAAAAAAAATTGTTACTAAGAGAAAAATGACTTAAAAAATCTTGATGTGTTGAACTTGTATTATATTTACCACAAAATAGATAGATTTACTCAATTTCCAATCATTTGTTTTTATTCAATAAATATTGTGGCCCAGATTATGACAGGTAATTTGCTTAGTTCTGGAAATTCAGTGAATTGAACAGAAGACAAAGGAGACATGATGACCACTTTAATGGATTTTTCAGACCAGTTAGATCATAATTGTTTACTAGTGAAAGAGGTTTAGGAAAACTAAGATAAGTGAATGTTCTTATTTGTAGAATTCACAGATGCCCAGCTTATGAATAATAAACATGATTCAGAAATAAAACCCATGTTGCATGCCCATCAAGAACAACTCAGATCTCTTCTATCTCTCCTGCAGCCCTCTCTTCTTTTCTCTACCCTCATCTTTTATAACTCCTTTCCCAACCTACCTTCTTTCTGTTCTCATGCCTGCTGGTGGGTATGTGCAGGGACTTATTCCAGACTTCATTGCAAAAAGCATGTGGACAGTAGTGATGTACACGAAGAGACTGAAAACCAAAGCAATC
>NW_007183677.1:0-812 GCF_000164805.1 Carlito syrichta
GTAAAGTATATGCAGGATTAGAATAAGAATGATAAGGTCAAAATTCATTAGCCTTCAGGAGCATCATTTAGTAATACCTGACTCTACATAATTAATCATAATGATATATGGCTTTATTTTACTCCACATCTCTTGAATTGCTTAGTAGAATATAGTAGAGAAAAAAATTGTTACTAAGAAAAATGACTTAAAAAATCTTGATGTGTTGAACTTGTATTATATTTACCACAAAATAGATAAATTTACTCAATTTCCAATCATTTGTTTTTATTCAATAAATATTGTGACCCAGATTATGACAGGTAATTTGCTTAGTTCTGGAAATTCAGTGAATTGAACAGAAGACAAAGGAGACATGATGACCACTTTAATGGATTTTTCAGACCAGTTAGATCATAATTGTTTACTAGTGAAAGAGGTTTAGGAAAACTAAGATAAGTGAATGTTCTTATTTGTAGAATTCACAGATGCCCAGCTTATGAATAATAAACATGATTCAGAAATAAAACCCATGTTGCATGCCCATCAAGAACAACTCAGATCTCTTCTATCTCTCCTGCAGCCCTCTCTTCTTTTCTCTACCCTCATCTTTTATAACTCCTTTCCCAACCTACCTTCTTTCTGTTCTCATGCCTGCTGGTGGGTATGTGCAGGGACTTATTCCAGACTTCATTATGCAAAAAGCATGTGGACAGTAGTGACGTACACGAAGAGACTGAAAACCAAAGCAATCCCAGTCCCTTATTCCTGCCTGAAACTCTTTGCCATAGTTGATGAACTCTTTGAATAGGATCCATGGTGAAACCTGGTAT
>NW_007183678.1:0-852 GCF_000164805.1 Carlito syrichta
AAAAAAATTGTTACTAAGAAAAATGACTTAAAAAATCTTGATGTGTTGAACTTGTATTATATTTACCACAAAATAGATAAATTTACTCAATTTCCAATCATTTGTTTTTTATTCAATAAATATTGTGACCCAGATTATGACAGGTAATTTGCTTAGTTCTGGAAATTCAGTGAATTGAACAGAAGACAAAGGAGACATGATGACCACTTTAATGGATTTTTCAGACCAGTTAGATCATAATTGTTTACTAGTGAAAGAGGTTTAGGAAAACTAAGATAAGTGAATGTTCTTATTTGTAGAATTCACAGATGCCCAGCTTATGAATAATAAACATGATTCAGAAATAAAACCCATGTTGCATGCCCATCAAGAACAACTCAGATCTCTTCTATCTCTCCTGCAGCCCTCTCTTCTTTTCTCTACCCTCATCTTTTATAACTCCTTTCCCAACCTACCTTCTTTCTGTTCTCATGCCTGCTGGTGGGTATGTGCAGGGACTTATTCCAGACTTCATTATGCAAAAAGCATGTGGACAGTAGTGACATACACGAAGAGACTGAAAACCAAAGCAATCCCAGTCCCTTATTCCTGCCTGAAACTCTTTGCCATAGTTGATGAACTCTTTGAATAGGATCCATGGTGAAACCTGGTATCTCCAGTGGAATCCCATGACAAAACATCTCTCCTCAGATTCTAGTCTCCCTTCTCTTAGCATTGGAGTTTCATATGAACTTTGACCATTTTCCAGCAATCCCGTATTTCTATTTTGTCATGTTTAAGTGGATATTTCTTACTGTTTGGGTTTGACATCTATTGAGTGTTTATCAGTGTTTACCTATGTTGCAATATTTT
>NW_007183679.1:0-2017 GCF_000164805.1 Carlito syrichta
GATCATTCAGTATTATAAACTGATTCCATACAGTTTGCTGTTAAATTCATGATTTTGTTCTTCTTTATGGTGGCATAATATTCCATTGTGCATAAGCACCACATTTTTTTTCTAGTCCTCTTTTTAATGGGCAGCACAGTTCCATGTTCTTGCTATTGTGAACCATGCTGCAATAAACATGTGTATGCAAGTATCTTTTTTATACAGTGACCTGAGTTCTTACAGGTATACTCCCAGTAAGGGGATTGTGGGATCATATGGAAGATCAAATTTTAGAACTTTTAGGAACTGCCACCGTGATTTCCATAGAGGCTATACTAGTTTACACTCTCACCAATAGTGTTCCCTTTTCACTACATCCTCTCCAGCATCTGTTATTTTTTTGTGTTATTGATGATGGCCACTTTGTAATGCGGCTGTTTTTTTTTTTTCTTTTCAGCACATTTGAGATCCTTATAGATCCTTGATGTTAGGCCATCAAGCGAGCAGGGAGACAACCCACAGAATGGGAAAAAATATTTGCCAACTCCATGACATTTACTTCAATTTTGTAGGTATTAAGGATTTCTGCAATATACTTTGGAGGGAGACACTGTCTTTTATTTTATTTTATTTTATTTTATTTATTTTTTGTTGGATTCTTTCTCTGTCACCCAGACTGGAGTGCAGTGACCACTCCCGACCACTGCAGCCTCAACTGCTGGGCTCCGGCAATCCTTCTGCCTCAGCCTTCCAAGTAGCCCGGCTAGTTTTTGATGTATTGTAGAGATGAGGTCTTGCCAAATTGCCCAGGTGGGTCTCGAACCTGCTGGCTCAGGGTCTCTTTATTTTAAAGCTATAAACAGACATTGTTTGCTCCTAAGGGAGAAAATGTCTTTATCACCAACGTTTCTCTCTATACAAACATTCTTGAAAACATAACCAAAAGCACATGAATTTGTCTTTCTCACAAGATATGAAAAGCATAAGATCCCAATCAAAAAGAAAATTATCTGTTAGCATTATCTACTAGTTCTATTTTTCTCTATAATTTCTGAAGCTGTTTCTTAATTTTTCTTCTCTCTATGGATCATTTGTCTGATTTTTTTAAGTGTCAGGCAATTTTTGAATAGGTGTTAGATCTTAATTTAATTGTAGAATTTTCTTGAGGAATTTTGGTGTTTGTTTAGATATATAATTGAGTTTTCATGCTTCTTTGAATCACTTTGACACTATAGAGGCTAACTTCTTGTCTACCTCTTGTCCTCCAGAGCAGGCATTACTCCAAGTCTACTATAGCCCAAGTACGGATGTTATTGAGGTAATACTCATCTGAAGTTCTTCCTAATATCTATTTAGAGATTTTTCCATGTGCACTGACAAGATTATGAACTATTTCCATGTTCTGTTTGACCACAGAGAATTCTCTGGTGGTTATTTTTTGACTTTGAAGAAATGTATTCTCATGCAGGAAAAGATTGGAACACAGCAAAAGGCTCATGGGAACTCTGAAGGTTTTTTGGCTTGATTTTTGTATAGCTCCTTCTCATACAGTATCCTGCTGCACATGTTCTAACTGCCTTCACATTCCTGATATCTGTTTTCTTGATCTGACAAAAATGCAAGTTCTGCTTGTTCTTTTTTTACTCTGTGGTGATGTGGAAACTACAGGCAGTAAGCTGAATTAATTTTAGAGAGCACCTCTTTTTTTTTCTTCCTCTTTGTGAAAATAGTGCTTTGCTATTTTTTTCCAATGTGTAACAACTTGTGTTTCATGTATTTTGTTTGGTTTTCTAGTTCCTTACAGTAGATAGATACATCTTGTTCCTTTGTCAGGATTATTGCCTTAGGCTAGAGTAATCAGAAAGACTATACCTATCTCTTACCTTTTAGTTAACATCCACATTTTGGTCCAAGGTGATTTATATTTATTCAAATATTCAATAAACCCTTAAATTTAAATTTTAGGGTGACTGATTCTGACTTTAAAAGCAAATTCATGTGCATAAAAATATATAAAACATGCAATGCAGTTATT
>NW_007183680.1:0-1221 GCF_000164805.1 Carlito syrichta
TATCTGTTTTCTTGATCTGACAAAAATGCAAGTTCTGCTTGTTCTTTTTTTACTCTGTGTGGTGATGTGGAAACTACAGGCAGTAAGCTGAATTAATTTTAGAGGGCACCTCTTTTTTTTTCTTCCTCTTTGTGAAAATAGTGCTTTGCTATTTTTTTCCAATGTGTAACAACTTGTGTTTCATGTATTTTGTTTGGTTTTCTAGTTCCTTACAGTAGATAGATACATCTTGTTCCTTTGTCAAAATTATTGCCTTAGGCTAGAGTAATCAGAAAGACTATACCTATCTCTTACCTTTTAGTTAACATCCACATTTTGGTCCAAGGTGATTTATATTTATTCAAATATTCAATAAACCCTTAAATTTAAATTTTAGGGTGACTGATTCTGACTTTAAAAGCAAATTCATGTGCATAAAAATATATAAAACATGCAATGCAGTTATTTCTCAACAAAAGTAATATTGAAGATACATAAAAACCAGATAAAAGCAATATTTATAATATACACATATGTATATTTTCAATGGCTCTATTATTTCTTACACTAGAAATGGAGCATTTAATACCCTACTATATTTATTCTAAGTGCACATTAACATATTATAAACAGTTTGACTTGTTTTCACTTATATATCAAACGCAATACTGACTTTGCAAAAACTTATCAATTCACTTTTTCATCACATAAAAAGTCAATTTCATGTTTTTATGTTTATAAATATGCTCGCACTTCTGTGTTTTGTTTGTGTATTTTTAAAGTTGTAAGATCTCAGATCAGCAGAGACCTTACCGTAATAAGTTTCTACAATTTTTTTAACTTTAATTTTTTCTTTTTAATTTTAAAATTGTCGGGTACAATTCAGGGTTAGCTATACAAATATTCGTTGTACAGGTACCCTTGTTGATGAAGTGTTCCACCCTCCCCCAGGAAGATTTCTACTGCTGTCAATCCCACCTCCCTGCCTCCCTCCCCCCAGTTTTCTGCTTCTGTCAATCCTTTTGTTGTAGTATTAAAGTAGTTGTTCAAAGTCCACTTATGAGTGAGATCATTTGAAGATCATCTTCCCATTCCTACCCCTTTCCACCAGTTGATGGCAAATCACCCTTCTACCCTTTCTTCTATAAATTTAGCTGTTTCTTTCATTGTTTACTTAGTATGATATCTTCCAGGTTCACTCATGTTATCACAAATAAGAAAATATTTTCTTATTTTTAAAAA
>NW_007183681.1:0-967 GCF_000164805.1 Carlito syrichta
AATAAATAAAATAAATAAAACTAGGAGGATAAAACCCAATGGGATGAGATTGTAAATGATGGGGAGGTGAAATTCAAAATACAGACTAACTATGCAATAAAGCAAAAACATTAAATTAAGATAATACACGAAATTTACAAAAGTTACGAAGGTGTGAGTGTAGATTACTAGTACTATTTCCAAGACTTGCATGTGGCAGGCAGAGTGCATGCTTTCCTTACAATTTGGGGTCAGTTCACTGCTTTAAGAAGACTTCTTCAAAATGCATATTGTAGTATCAGTCCTGCAAACTTCCCATCCCTTCTGTTTTCTTTTTTTTAGCTACTAAAGAACCTCTGGGAAAATAATATATACAATCAAATATGATCCATCCTAATAGTATTTGAATTTTAGAGACAATTGTGATATTTTTTAAAACTTAGCATCTTACTGATTATTCACTTATTTAATGACAATTAATATCCCCTTGATGTGTTATTTTTTTAATTCCCAGCTAAGACCGAACTCAGTGGCTCATCCTGTAATCCCAGCAATTTGGGAGGCCGAGGTGACTGGATTGCCTCACGCTGCAGGTTTGGTACCCTCCCGGGCAAATTGGTGAGACCTGGTCTCTACAATAAAATAAAAAATTTACCCAAGGTTGATACTGCACACCTGTAGTTCCGGGTACTTTGAAGGCTGAGGCAGCAGGATGACCATAGCCCAGTAGGTTGACTGGGGTCACCATGACAGTGACACTGCACTGCAGCCTGGGCTACAGGAAAAGACTCTAACTCAAAAAAAAAATAAATTCTTAGATGGATAGCGTCATGTCTCTAAGTTTAGATCCATCTCTAAAAGTAGATCCAGAACTAAATCTTATTTGATTCTGGTTAAACCTCATAGCAGAGGATTTTCTTCCCATCATTGAAGTCCCCAATCCTTAAAGAAAGAGTTTCTTCCTTTCAAGGTGGTAAATAAAGCACTT
>NW_007183682.1:0-757 GCF_000164805.1 Carlito syrichta
AATGCCACCACATCCCATGTAGCCGGGGCCACAGTAACTACCATACGCCACTACTGTGTTAGCATTCCCAGAGTGATGAAGTCTCGCTACATGGCTCAGACTGGTCTCAAATCCCCAGGCTTCAGTGGACCACTGCCTCAGATTCCCAAAGTCACAGCCTGATTGTCTGGCAATCCACCTTCTTTCGGAAAATCTATACCCAAGTCTGGGACATCCTTCTCAAATGATCTCTATCTGTTCATGATGATGCCAACTCTATACAAAAATTGATGCTCTTCTTTTTTTCCTTTTTTCCTTTTTTTTCTTTGAGTAGGAGTCTCACTTCGTCACCCAGGCTGGAGGGTGGTGGCTCACTCCCAGTCACCGCAGCATCGGCCCACCAGGCTCTGACGAGCCTTTCCCCAGCCTTCCATTGAGCCAGAACGACAGGCACATGCCACCACAGCCAGCTCATTTGGGATGGAGGGTAGAGACGAGGTCTTGCCACGTTGCTCAGCCCATGGAGTGGGGCTGGCCCCTGGCCTCCACCTCCCAGTGTTGGGAATATGAGGCTAAGCCCCAAATCCGGCTTTGATCCTTCATCAAAAATGAACCAGAAGTCTTGGCACAGTAGCCCTTGCCTGGAATCCCAGTATTCTGGGAGCCCGAAGTGGGAGGATGGCTGGAGCCCAGGAGCCCAAGGCCAGCTCAAGCCACGCAGAGAGACCCTGTCTCTGCACCCACCCAAACAGGGGATCTGACATCAAGGTGCCTGTCG
>NW_007183683.1:0-730 GCF_000164805.1 Carlito syrichta
CTTGCTGAGAATGAAGCAGGAATTTCAGTAAGTGGCATCCTCATATACAGAACACTACATGACCTGTTGCTACAGAAGAGTATGGAATCTTGGTTACACGAGTCCTCCATCCCAAAAATCTACAGAGCGTCTTGCTAAGAGATAACCACATATCAGGTTTTGGGAGTAGGAATCTGGATATTGGGAGTCCTCATATACAGGAAATAGCACTGTCGATTGCTAAGGAAGATTAAGGAATCTGGTTTACACGTGTCCTCTGTCCCCCCAAAAATTTCAGGGTTTCTTGCTAAGAGCTAAACACGATTTGGGTTTTTGAAGCATCATCTAAGGAAATGAAATACTCATATACAGGCTACTGCACAGACTTTTCCCAAGAAAGAATCAGGAATCTGGGTGACATGCATTCTCAATCCCTAAAAATTGACACGGCGTCGTCCTTAGGTCTAAACAAGCATCAGTGTTTCGACGCATGTATCTGGGAAAAGGAGTACTCATATACAGGCAACTGAATGGGTGTTGCTAAAAATAAGGAATCTGGGTTATACAAGTCCTGAGTCCTGAAAATCTACAGGGCGTCTTGCTGACGGCTAAAGAAGAATCAGGGATTCGAGGCATGAATGTGGGTAATAGCATCCTCATATACAGGAAACTACATGTCTTCTTGCTAAGAAAAAGGAAGATATCTGTTTTATACGGTGCCTCCATCAAAAAATCAGCAAGGCGTCTTACT
>NW_007183684.1:0-1369 GCF_000164805.1 Carlito syrichta
TTTTACTGAACCTGCTACTTATTAATGATGAATGGTTCTTTGCATAAATGGTGGACAACCAAACTCTTCGACAACCAAAATATGAAATTCAAATTTCCAAGTGTAAATTATATTCAGATGAAAAAACATGCAGTAATATCCATAAGAATTGTTGTACTCTGTGCCAGGTAACAGCAGTTATCTCAATCTACCCTGTACAATTGTGGAGATGGGGGGAATCTAAGCTAAGGGATATCAAAACATCGTAGATATATGCTTCATCTTCTTCTTTCTGACCTGTCTTCCTCCTCCCATGTTTTGAAAACACTTTTCACTTTTTGTAAAATTATGTACTCAAAAGTGAACAATTTAAACCTGAGTTCAAAGGTGAACAAACACAGTTTCGCAGATTCGTGCTCTACAACAGTACATTGAAGGAGTTTATGAAATGTGCCTTTCGGTGTGGAAGAGAGAGGCTCAAAGGTAGAAGTCACATACCCACTGTCCTATGCAGTGGGCCATGACTTGGCTAGGAGGATGTGGATCGACTTAAGGGTTACCATTTCAGCATCTCTTTCATCAGGATCCCTTGTTAATGGCGATTTCATTCCTTGCCTTTTCTCTTGGTGTTGGCACCGGGAGCGCATCTCCAGCCGTCCTTTGTAACATTTAGTAGCCTTAACAAATCCTCCTTGCTCCTGTGGAAAGGTTCCTCATGTTGTTATTCAGAGGAACTGAACCAGTCAGTGGGACTGTGTTGCCTCATAGCACCCAGCTCAATGTTGGTTCAAAAGAGAAAAGATAGTAGTGAATTGAAGAAAAGGGAACACATGACAAGGTATATTCTCATAAAATCAAGTCTGCAGCCATTCAGGGGAGTAGAAGAGAGGACAGGGCAGAAACAAAGAGTAGATTGCCCATTGTGCCTTTGCTTCTAATGTTAAGATGCTGGGCTCTAGCATCCAGTGGCTGTGGAAGAAAAACTTGACCAATCACAGGTCCCAGTTATGAGTATGCTGTCGGAGGATAAAGAAGACTGTTTTCTGATGCTTTAGAATCAGCTTATGAGCGACTTGGCTTTAGCCAAAAGACTTTTCAGTCTTAGATGGAAAACTGAATTCAGACTACTAGAACCTAGCTGGGAGAGAGGGCGGCCAAGCCGGGAGTAAAGGCATCAGGAAGAGGATAGAGCCAGGTCATGTATATGGCCAGTTCTCCAGGTGATAACTAGTCGTGGGTCTTATCATTTTCAGGCACAACTTGGAATGATTTGTCAGTTAACCTGTGAGCCCGACACGGTGGCGTGCATCTCAAATACCTTCCAAGCTACAAGAAAGGGTGAGTCGGGGCATAGCCTGAGTCCACCAGTTGGAGTCTGCGATGCCCATGA
>NW_007183685.1:0-1110 GCF_000164805.1 Carlito syrichta
CCTGGGGACTTTTCATTGTTTGTATTCCAAGTCAATTTTCTCTTTGTCTGCTCTCCCAGGCGTCTGGGAGAGACCCATACTCTTCTTTTGGTTTTTCTTCATTTCTGTAGATTTTTCTCCCTTTACCCCTTTCCCTCCCCCTCTTCAATTCTGTTTTTGAGGGAGGGTGGGGTTGCTTTTATTTCTCTTCTGCAATGACCTGTTCTTCCTTATGAGGGTCTTCTGGTTTTGTTCACTTTTCCCTCTGTTTTACAGTCTGTCTATTCAGCAGTTTGCAGTCTTGGTCCCTGTATTCCCAGCACTTTGAGAAGCTATGGCTGGAAGACTGCTTGCATGCCAGAATTTGAGTAGATTGTGCAACATAGCAAAAACTCTTTTCCGTATAAAATAATTTTTTTCTCTTTGCCTAGAACCGTGAGAATCCTAATGGAAAAGCAAGAGCTGGAACAGAGAGTTAAAGGACACAATGTAGTAAATTTGGGATATTCTGATACCCACAAAACTGCCTTTGCCACTCAAAGAATTTCTGCCTTGAAGTTGTGTATGACTTCCTCACTTGAAGAAGTTAACTGTGGAGGATTCCTTGTTTTGCTTCCTGAGTACAGGACCCCCAACACACCTGAGCAGTTGCTCCCACGAATTTGGATAGCTCTGTCCCCTTCTCTATGATATCACCTCCTACTCTACAGAGGGAGTAAATGTGCCAAGAATTACATCATGAAGTGGATGAGAGGGAGGAGGACATGATGAAGCCACACAGAACACCAGAAGCCACCCTTGGTTCCAAAGGCGCAGAAAGGCATAACGTAGCTGTTGGAGTTTCAAGGTCCTTCGTGGAGTTACTTCGCCAGTCAGAGAGGAAAAGAGCAAAGAAACCAAGCACTTTGTCTCCCACCCTTACAGGCTCTGGCGGTTCGAACTTTCCTTTGGGGACTTTCTTGCCTCCCTAGGGAGTAGCCCTAGGCAGAGACCGTCAGTTGTCCTCTGAGATGCAGCTCGGTCCACGGGGGAACCCCGAAATCTTGGCTAGAAGGAAGCAAATATTTAACCTTAGTGCCTCGCCCAGTCAGCCCACAGCTGTCTGATGTCTTTCCCTGGAGCTGCACGCTG
>NW_007183686.1:0-1205 GCF_000164805.1 Carlito syrichta
CGTCGGCTGACTAGTTAGCTGGTATAACATATTGGCTGACTACACGACTGACTTGTTAGCTGCCTTAACAAGTTGTCCAATTAGATGCCCGACTAGTTATCTGAGTCAATATATTGACTGATGAGTTGGCCAACTAGTTAGCTCAGTTAGAGAGTTGGCATTCTGGTTTGCTAAACTAACTATTCGACTGAATTGCTGACCAACTATTTAGCTGGCCTAACTAGTAGGCTTACTAGTTAGCTGAGCTAACTTATCAGTTGACAAGTTGGCCGACTAGTAGAGTGATGGGTTAGCTAACTCAACTAGTTAGCCAGCTAGTAGACTGAGCATTTAGCTGACTTAACTAGTCAGCCTGCTTGTGAGCCAACAAATGAGCTGACTAAACAAGTCGGACAGTGAGTGAGCTGAATTGACAGCTGACTTAACTAATCAGCTGGCGAGTAAGCCGACTTGTCAGCTGATTTAACAAGTTGGCCAGTGAGTGAGCCGACCTGTCAGCTGACTTAACTTATTGGCGGGTGTGTGAGCTTTCTGGTCACCTGAATTTAGTCAGCTTGCGAGTCAGCCAACTGCTCAGAAGACTTAACTAGTTGACCAATAATTGAGCTGACCAGTGAGCCAAGTCAACTAGTCGGCCTGCCAGTGACTTGAAGGGTGAGCTGCCTTAACTAGTCGACCAGTGAGTGAGCCACTGCTGAGCTAACTTAACTAGTCAGCTGGGGAGGAAGACGACTAGTTAGCTGACCTGTTGTCCTGCAAGCAAGCCAACAAGTTAGTTGACCTGTTGGCTGGCGAGCAAGCTGACTAGTTAGCTGACCAGTTGGCAGGCGAGTGAGCCGACTAGTTAGCTGACCTATTGGAGAGCGAGCAATACCACTAATTAGCTGACCAGCGAGCTTTGTTGCCAACTGTCTAGTTAGTTAAGTAACTAGCTGATTTGCAAGCTGACTTAACTAGCTAGCTGACTATCTAGCTGACATAACTAGCTAGCAAACAAGCAATCTAGCTGTCTAACTAGTTGACTTAATTAGCTTGTTAACTGGGAAGTTAGCTGGCTGGTTGACTTAACTACCTAGCTGAATAGCTAGTTGACTTACTAGCTGAATTTTCTAACTAACTGACTAGCAGCATGACTAGCTAGCTGACTTAACTAGGAAGCTAAATAGTTAGCTGACTTGCTAGCTGACTTAATTAGCTAACTGGCT
>NW_007183687.1:0-835 GCF_000164805.1 Carlito syrichta
CCACATTACTTATTCTTTCTTAGGAAAAGTCAGTGCATTTGCCTGTATATGAGGATTTCATTTCCCAAGCTTATGCTTCAAAAACCCAAATTCGTGTTTAGCCCTTATCAAGAAACCCTGAAGTTTTATTGGGATGGAGGACACGTGTAAACCAGATTGCTTATTCTCCTTTAGTAATAGACAGTGCAGTTTCCTGTATATGAGGAATCCCTCTATGCAGATTCCTACTCCCTAAACCTGAATGGTGGTTATCTCTTAGAAAGATTCCTTATTCTTCCGTAGCAACAGGTCGTGTAGTGTTCTGTATAGGAAGACACCCATTACTGAAATTCCTGCTTAATTCTCAGCAAGACGCCAAGATATTTCCCGGTGACCTAGAATTCCAGTTGCTTGGATATCAAGAGAAAGACTCCCATAAAATTCTTGAGTAATTGGAAGCCAAGATTCCTGGTCCCTTTTTAAAAGACACACTAAAAATGTGGCGACATACAAGACCAGATTGCTGATTAAACCTTATCAAGAGACTTTATAGATTTAGGCGATTGAGAACTCCAAGAACCTGATTCCCTATCCGTTCTCTGCAAGATTCCCTGAATTTCTTTTCCATGTGGATTCCAAAACTCTGTGCACAAAAATGAAGAAGCCCAGATGTTTCCTAGGGACGTGGAATCCATGGATCCTGGTTACAATTTAATATTTCGTACTAAATATTTGGAAACTGCCAAACCCTCGGTCTCTCTATGAATAAAGTACAAATGGAAATTTAAGGATTACTAAGTTCATCTTAAGACCAAAGTTACATCCAAATACAGCACTATGATACTTTTTTTCCGGG
>NW_007183688.1:0-893 GCF_000164805.1 Carlito syrichta
CTGCATTGGTTCAACTACATTCCTGACATAGTCCATTACATGCTAAGTGCTTAGGCAGCAGAAATGAATGAAATGCCATTCTATCCTAGAAACAATGTGCCTGAACTCCCAAACAATTATTATTATTTTTATTTCTTACCAGATTTGAACACAAAAGCTTTTTTATTATGTGTTAATTCACCAAAGACATTTTGTATTATCTTCACTTTCACAAAAGTATACATGCAGAATAGAAAGAGATTTAAAATGGATGAAAGGGAAGGTTTATTTAAGTGCTTGTTTGTATCTGTGGAGTATGAATGAATATTGTTGTAAATATATGACTATAATATTTCACACATGATCAGTGTGTCTAACTTTATGTGGTATTTTGTTTTATAAAATGATATGTGAATCAAACATTTTTGAACAAAAAATTATGTCCAAGCAAGTTAGTTGTTTAAAATAACTTACAGTTGTCCTGCAAATTGGATATTTTGGGTCAGTCTGGACTTTGATAAACTGAATTTGCTTGAGGTGCTACTTACCAAGCTAATCACATATTTAACTAATGTGTAGTTGATAGTTTTCTAAATGTTCATATGAACACAAAAACACTGCATTTGAGAACACTGACACTTTAAACTTCACCTTTGGTTTATAGAACATGTTTGTATAAATTATTTCATTTATTCCATACCACACCCCTTTGATATGGATGTGGCAAGTATCATTAAGTCCTTGTAATACAGTGACTCTATAAGTGACTCTTCTTTGGCCACAGGAACTCACAAATGGCAAAGAAGAGCCCAACTCTCTTGATCCAATTTCAGACTATTCTCCAATGAATTCCTTTTTCCTTAGTGTGAGCCTCCAAAAATAAAGTCTACCCTGGAATACATGTGTTTCATTGC
>NW_007183689.1:0-815 GCF_000164805.1 Carlito syrichta
AGTTAGTTGTTTAAAATAACTTACAGTTGTCCTGCAAATTGAATATTTTGGGTCAGTCTGGACTTTGATAAACTGAATTTGCTTGAGGTGCTACTTACCAAGCTAATCACATATTTAACTAATGTGTAGTTGATAGTTTTCTAAATGTTCATATGAACACAAAAACACTGCATTTGAGAACACTGACACCTTAAACTTCACCTTTGGTTTATAGAACATGTTTGTATAAATTATTTCATTTATTCCATACCACACCCCTTTGATATGGATGTGGCAAGTATCATTAAGCCCTTGTAATACAGTGACTCCATAAGTGACTCTTCTTTGGCCACAGGAACTCACAAATGGCAAAGAAGAGCCCAACTCTCTTGACCCAATTTCAGACTATTCTCCAATGAATTCCTTTTTCCTTAGTGTGAGCCTCCAAAAATAAAGTCTACCCTGGAATACATGTGTTTCATTGCACCTAATAGTGTCCTAGGGGCCTTAGTCAAGTACTATATTTACATTAATCTGGTATAAGAGACATCTATTTCAACCTGGAATGTATACAAACTTACCACAATCCCTGCTTCTTACTCTTCTTAGTAGAAAATAATGGAGCCACAATAATATTATTATACAATAATAATTAAAATGCTATCAAATATCATTTCTTGTGTATCAGGCACTGTTCATAGCATGCAATTACCACTCTCAAAATAAGAAAATTAAGAACTAGAGAACTTAATTTGTCCTTAATCAAGTGAAAGTGTCAGGATTGAGATGCAAACCAGAGGCTTTTCTGATGCCAGATGCTGCTTTATTTACCATTA
>NW_007183690.1:0-814 GCF_000164805.1 Carlito syrichta
TGCAGGCAAATTAAAAGGTAGAATTTCAAATTCTACTTAAGAGCAAAGAGATAATCTTCACTGCATATAATTAAACAGGAAGTGAAGTCATAACAAACATCATAAGATGCTTGGGCCAGCCAGAGGTAGAAAGTTGTCATTTTTTCGAGTTGCTACAAATGTGAATGAGAAATGTTTTCCTTTTATTATAGAAAAGCTTCAATGTCCCTCTGGGCCTGATAATTTTTGCATTTCTTAGATAAAAATTCTTTCTCACTCTGTATGACTCATGAGCCAAATCTGGCCTACCACATTTTTTTAATAAACAAATTTTATTGGAACACAGTCACACTCGTTTATTTACATAGTGTGAATGGCTCCTTTCCTGCTACAAGGAGTTGAGTGCTAAGGACAAGGATGAATGACCTGGAAAGCCCTTGACAGGACAAGTTTGCTAGCTCCTAGGTTATAGCATACTGTTAGTACAATGAGGCTTCAGGTTTGCAGTTTTGGGGGACATAGGCACATTATTTTACTAGGATAATGAAAATTAAAATATTAAAGGAGGTGATATATTTAAAATCCCATGCCTCACAAATATTGTGGGCAGGTGCATATCAAGCACTTAGCATAGGGTCTGGAACATAGAAAGTGGTCAGTAAACACAAAAATATAAAATAGCTCATTGTTTTGTTGTTAGCTTCCTTATTCCAGTCTTCTGCCACCTTGTGGACATTACTCTGATGTTGTTGCAATCCGAGTGTTTTCCTTTCCCAATGTTCTGCCAGTTGACAGTTCTGTTTCCTACCAGGAGGTAGAAAATAACTATTGAGAT
>NW_007183691.1:0-902 GCF_000164805.1 Carlito syrichta
TGTTAGTACAATGAGGCTTCAGGTTTGCAGTTTTGGGGGACATAGGCACATTATTTTACTAGGATAATGAAAATTAAAATATTAAAGGAGGTGATATATTTAAAATCCCATGCCTCACAAATATTGTGGGCAGGTGCATATCAAGCACTTAGCATAGGGTCTGGAACATAGAAAGTGGTCAGTAAACACAAAAATATAAAATAGCTCATTGTTTTGTTGTTAGCTTCCTTATTCCAGTCTTCTGCCACCTTGTGGACATTACTCTGATGTTGTTGCAATCCGAGTGTTTTCCTTTCCCAATGTTCTGCCAGATGACAGTTCTGTTTCCTACCAGGAGGTAGAAAATAACTATTGAGATTTCATGAATGGGATAGCTGGGAAGAAAGTAGGTGCTGCTGTGAGATAAAGTGTGAGGATCACAGGAGACAGCCAGACAAGTCAAAACTGTTACATCAAGGTGGCATATGGAACATGGACTTGGAACTGGAAATTTCTGGACTTCTATCTCTGCTCTCCTGTTTACTGTAGTGGTAAAACCTATTTCAGCAATTTAGTTAACCTCTCTCTTCTTCAGTGTATACATGGTTACTCATTAATCAATGTGACCCATAGGGTTGTGAGAATGTAGAGTCCAAATATAGAAAGTGCTTGCCACATCAGATGGGCTCCATGAGTGTTCACTCTTAGCTGTGTTGCTGTGTGGAGGCAGGAATGGTGACAGAGCTGGCATTGGAGATGTGAGCATCTGCTCGGTGTTTCTGCCCTGCTTCTCAGGTTTTGGCTCAAAAGTCAGGGAAGCCTTCCCTGATTAAAATCTATATTAAAATCTTAACTTTTTTCCCTTCTTTTTTTCTCTATGTAACAAATCATTATGTACTCACTCTGTGATTTACTTACTTGTG
>NW_007183692.1:0-853 GCF_000164805.1 Carlito syrichta
GGTCAGTAAACACAAAAATATAAAAATAGCTCATTGTTTTGTTGTTAGCTTCTTATTCCAGTCTCTGCCACATTGTGGACATTACTCTGATGTTGTTGCAATCCGAGTGTTTTCCTTTCCCAATGTTCTGCCAGATGACAGTTCTGTTTCCTACCAGGAGGTAGAAAATAACTATTGAGATTTCATGAATGGGATAGCTGGGAAGAAAGTAGGTGCTGCTGTGAGATAAAGTGTGAGGATCACAGGAGACAGCCAGACAAGTCAAAACTGTTACATCAAGGTGGCATATGGAACATGGACTTGGAACTGGAAATTTCTGGACTTCTATCTCTGCTCTCCTGTTTACTGTAGTGGTAAAACCTATTTCAGCAATTTAGTTAACCTCTCTCTTCTTCAGTGTATACATGGTTACTCATTAATCAATGTGACCCATAGGGTTGTGAGAATGTAGAGTCCAAATATAGAAAGTGCTTGCCACATCAGATGGGCTCCATGAGTGTTCACTCTTAGCTGTGTTGCTGTGTGGAGGCAGGAATGGTGACAGAGCTGGCATTGGAGATGTGAGCATCTGCTCGGTGTTTCTGCCCTGCTTCTCAGGTTTTGGCTCAAAAGTCAGGGAAGCCTTCCCTGATTAAAATCTATATTAAAATCTTAACTTTTTTCCCTTCTTTTTTTCTCTATGTAACAAATCATTATGTACTCACTCTGTGATTTACTTACTTGTGTATTAGCTATTTCTCTCTATCCATATGCATTTCACAAGGATAAGGACTATTTACTGTGTGTGGTGTTCAGTGGTAGACTCTTGATATCTGTAATAGTTTTAGGAACATATGAAGTTTTAGGTAAATGA
>NW_007183693.1:0-614 GCF_000164805.1 Carlito syrichta
CATGCACAAAGGTTAACTCCAAATGGATCAGAGACCTAAATGTAAACCTCAAACCATAAGAACCTTAGAAAAGGAAGGAAATACTCTCATGGAAATCGGAACTGGCATCCAATTCCTGTACAAAACCCGAAACCCACAGGACTTAAGAGAGAAGATAGACAAATGGGACCCTATTAAACTGACAAGCTTCTGCAAAGCCAAAGAAACCATCAAGAGAGCAGGAAGACAGCCTACAGACTGGGAAAAAGTATTTGCCAACTCTAGGTCTGACAAAGGTTTAACATCCTGGATCTACAAGGAACTGAAACGTACTGAAAAGAAGAAAACAAACAACCCCATTATAAAATCGGCAAAAGACATGAACAGACACTTCACAAAAGAAGACATTCGAGCAGCCAACAAACACATGAAGAAATGCTCAACCTCACTAATCATCAGGGAGATGCAAATCAAAACCACACTGAGATACCACCTAACTCCAGTCAGAATGGCAATTATCAACAACTCAAAAAATAACAGCTGCTGGAGAGGGTGTGGTGAAAAGGGAACACTTCTACACTGTTGGTGGTAGTGTAAACTAGTGCAACCTCTGTGGAAAGCAGTGTGGCGATTCG
>NW_007183694.1:0-1013 GCF_000164805.1 Carlito syrichta
CCTAACATTCATTTGAAAATGCTATCTCTTTATTGAACAACATACTAAACTTTGCAACCATAATTCAATTCAGCTTTGAAAAGTAATACATAGATAATATCCCTTAAAACATGTATATATATTTTTGTCGTCCCCCCCCCAGTATGTACTTGAATACAGGCTGTAAGCTTTGCAAAAGGTAGTTTCTTCTTAGATTAGTTAGGTGGGTGCCAAAAAGAAAACAGGTAATTTAAGGGACAAGAAAGTATTTTCAGAAGGTCTCCAGCAGTCAAGTTCTTGACATGAACAAACATGTCACAAGCTTACAGTGTTCCAACACATTACAAAAAGATTTGTGAGGTGTAGATGCGTTCACCCTTGCATGATGACAGACACTTCCATGCATGGACAGAAAGATTTACAAAAACACACTGCTCTGCACAGTGCAGACCCCTCTGATAAGACTTTAAATCTTCCTGGAGGGAAGCACACTGGGGAAGGGGTTGAATGCAGCTTATTTTATTTAGCTTCTTATGTTAACAGATTAGAGAGCACCATAGCTCAGTTAGGTGCAAGCCACCCAGAAGTGACTACAGACTCAATGAGGCTTTGAACAACCTGGTAGGAAACCAGTGGTATTCACTCTTTCTTCCTCTGTGTAGGCAAAAACAAAGTAGCTACCAGAAGCATGCCAGAGCTTATTCCAGGTAAAAATACCAAGAAGCAGTGATAACATTTTTTTCTTACTTTTGTTATTAATTGTTCATTAAAGATGGAATCTTGCTCTGTCACTCAAATTGAGGTGCAGTGGTGTGATCACACTCCCTGCAGGCTCAAACTCCTTGGCTCCAGCCATCTTCCTCCCTTAGCCTCTCCAGTAGCTGGGCTAACGACTTATACCATCTCATCCACTATTTTTTTTTAATTGTGTAGGGACAGAGTCCTTCTATGCCGCCTAGGCTGGTCTTCATCTCCCAACCTCAGCAATCTTCACACCTCAGCCTTCTAAAGCTTTGGGATGACAGGCATGAGTC
>NW_007183695.1:0-839 GCF_000164805.1 Carlito syrichta
GCACAGTGCAGACCCCTCTGATAAGACTTTAAATCTTCCTGGAGGGAAGCACACTGGGGAAGGGGTTGAATGCAGCTTATTTTATTTAGCTTCTTATGTTAACAGATTAGAGAGCACCATAGCTCAGTTAGGTGCAAGCCACCCAGAAGTGACTACAGACTCAATGAGGCTTTGAACAACCTGGTAGGAAACCAGTGGTATTCACTCTTTCTTCCTCTGTGTAGGCAAAAACAAAGTAGCTACCAGAAGCATGCCAGAGCTTATTCCAGGTAAAAATACCAAGAAGCAGTGATAACATTTTTTTCTTACTTTTGTTATTAATTGTTCATTAAAGATGGAATCTTGCTCTGTCACTCAAATTGAGGTGCAGTGGTGTGATCACACTCCCTGCAGGCTCAAACTCCTTGGCTCCAGCCATCTTCCTCCCTTAGCCTCTCCAGTAGCTGGGCTAACGACTTATACCATCTCATCCACTATTTTTTTTAATTGTGTAGGGACAGAGTCCTTCTATGCCGCCTAGGCTGGTCTTCATCTCCCAACCTCAGGCAATCTTCACACCTCAGCCTTCTAAAGCTTTGGGATGACAGGCATGAGTCACGGTGCCACACTAGATATAATGCCACACCAGACATAATTGACACTGAGTTTGATGGATGGAAACTGAAACTCAATAGTATGTTTTGCATATATTATGCATTTGTGAAGTTAGCAAGAAAACTATAGAAATAGTGGCAATGTTTGTTCCTGTGATATTGAATTAGTGCTCCTGCACACGTCTATTGGGAGTTTTGTGACATAATATGGTAAGATTATTATTCTACCTTATTGCAACCACTGTA
>NW_007183696.1:0-780 GCF_000164805.1 Carlito syrichta
TAGGTGCAAGCCACCCAGAAGTGACTACAGACTCAATGAGGCTTTGACCAACCTGGTAGGAAACCAGTGGTATTCACTCTTTCTTCCTCTGTGTAGGCAAAAACAAAGTAGCTACCAGAAGCATGCCAGAGCTTATTCCAGGTAAAAATACCAAGAAGCAGTGATAACATTTTTTTCTTACTTTTGTTATTAATTGTTCATTAAAGATGGAATCTTGCTCTGTCACTCAAATTGAGGTGCAGTGGTGTGATCACACTCCCTGCAGGCTCAAACTCCTTGGCTCCAGCCATCTTCCTCCCTTAGCCTCTCCAGTAGCTGGGCTAACGACTTATACCATCTCATCCACTATTTTTTTTAATTGTGTAGGGACAGAGTCCTTCTATGCCGCCTAGGCTGGTCTTCATCTCCCAACCTCAGGCAATCTTCACACCTCAGCCTTCTAAAGCTTTGGGATGACAGGCATGAGTCACGGTGCCACACTAGATATAATGCCACACCAGACATAATTGACACTGAGTTTGATGGATGGAAACTGAAACTCAATAGTATGTTTTGCATATATTATGCATTTGTGAAGTTAGCAAGAAAACTATAGAAATAGTGGCAATGTTTGTTCCTGTGATATTGAATTAGTGCTCCTGCACACGTCTATTGGGAGTTTTGTGACATAATATGGTAAGATTATTATTCTACCTTATTGCAACCACTGTAATTGTCCTCCTTCATTACAAAACTGTAGGCTCAGTCTTTGTGTTGTAGCCTAAATGCTTTGATGCAAAG
>NW_007183697.1:0-822 GCF_000164805.1 Carlito syrichta
TCCACTCCTGAACAAAACTCAAAACCCACAGCTTATAAGAGAGAAAATAGACAAGTGGGACCTTATTAAACTGACAAGCTTCTGCAAAGCCAAAGAAACCATCAAGAGAGCAGGGAGACAGCCTACAGACTGGGAAAAAGTATTTGCCAACTCCAGGTCCGACAAAGGCTTAACATCCTGGATCTACAAGGAACTCAAATGTGCTGAAAAGAAAAAAACAAACAACCCCATTATAAAATGGGCAAAAGATATGAACAGACACTTCACAAAGGAAGACATCCAAGCAGCCAACAAACACATGAAGAAATGTTCAACCTCACTAATCATCAGGGAGATGCAAATCAAAACCACACTGAGATACCACCTATCCCTAGTCAGAATGGCAGTTATCAACAACTCAAAAAATAACAGCTGCTGGAGAGGGTGTGGCGAAAAGGGAACACTTCTACACTGTTGGTGGGAGTGTAAACTAGTGCAACCTCTGTAAAAAGCAGTGTGGCGATTCTTAAAAGCTCTAAATACCAACCTCCCATATGACCCCGCAATCCCCCTACTGGGAATATATCCTGAAGAACAGAAATCACTCAATAAAAAAGATACCTGCACACGCATGTTTATCGCAGCATTGTTCACAATAGCAAGAACCCGGAAACAGCCATGCTGCCCGTCAAAAGAGGACTGGATTAAAAAAATGTGGGACATATACACGATGGAATACTACGCAACCATAAAAAAGAACAAAATCATGAATTTCGCAGCAACCTGGATGGAACTAGAGTCTATAATACTGAGTGACCTCTCACAGAAACAAAGATCCGAGTA
>NW_007183698.1:0-734 GCF_000164805.1 Carlito syrichta
CCCATGCCACCAGCCAGCCTTGAATTCCAGGGATGCAGAGGGACCCATGAAACACACTGAGTGGAGTCAGAAATAAACAGGAAGAAGGGGACAATGAGGAAAGGAACTTTGCCTTGGGAGATCTGGATGGCAGGAAAGTCCTAAGATAGACTGCCGGGTCTGCAGAAAGGCTTGCTTGCCAAGGATCTGTGCAATGACTTCTCTTTGTTCCCCAGGGTCTCTACCCACTGCCCTTGCTCAACAGCACTCTGGATGATGGGAAAGCCACTCTGACCCCTTCCAATACACCCTTGCGGTGCAACCTCTCGACTCACCAAACCTACCCGGTGGTGGCAGGTATGAAGCCTGGAGTCTCCTGGGCCAGGTGGCCCAGGCTATGAGGGTGGGATGCAGGGCAGGGGAAGGCAGAGCTTGGCTGGCTGTCAAGAGGAAGCTGCTGGGGGCCCTGGCCTGGAAAGGAGAGGTGGGCAATGAAGGCTGGGTTTCCAGGTGGGTCAAGGGGCTCATGCCTCAGGTCCTTGGCTGCTCCTGGGTTTCCTCACTCCCTCCTGCAGGGAGAGGCGGGCACACACACTCATTCACAGTCTCTCCATCCACACTAGTAGAAGCACAGCAGGGAGGCAGAGCTTCTGTCTCCCCTCCTCGTCACCCCTCATGACCCCTTGCTCTCCAGCCTATACAATGAGAGCAGCCCGTCTGCCTGCCCCGCGCCCCTCCCCACCCCTTTCACATCT
>NW_007183699.1:0-898 GCF_000164805.1 Carlito syrichta
GAGTCACTTCTGTGATCTCCGATTCCAGCCTCTCCCTTTTGTTTTTCGTTGCAGCATAGGGGTGGGGCTTTGTCTCCTGTTTCACACTGTTGCCTTAGGAGCTGAGTTAAGTTTGTTGCTAGGTGGGTGGGGCAATGGGAGTCTCTGCCTGGAGAATGGCAAGGCAGTTTAAGCAGGTCTGTTTTTCTCCGCTTGTCTGGGTCCTCTGGCTTGGGGTCTCATGCTGTGTGCCTCAGCCAGGGTGGACCCGGAGTTCCAGAGCTCCAAAGTTCCAAAAGGCAGGCTGTAAATGACGAGAGTGGCACTGGGACCCTACAGAGTATGCAGCCAGTAATGGAACCGGTGTCTCTGAGGGGCGGGCGCTCAGAGCCTCCCTGTGTGACCTGCGGTGCCGGGTGCCAGGCCAGGGGAGAGAGCTGGAGGGAGCAGGGACCCAAAACTTCCCCGCACGCTGCAATACCTGGCCTTAGGAAATGAGGTAAAGTTTGTTGATAGGTGGGCAGGGCAATGGAAGTCTCTGCCTGGAGAATGGCAAGGCAGTTTAAGCAGGTCTGTTTTTCTCCGCTTGTCTGGGTCCTCTGATTTGGGGTCTCATGCTGAGTGCCTCAGCCAGGGTGGACCCGGAGTTCCAGAGCTCCAAAGTTCCAAAGGGCAGGCTCTAGACAGCGAGAGTGGCACTGGGACCCTACAGATGACTTCAGCCAGAAATGGAACCAGCGTCTCTGAAGGGCGGGTGCCCAGAGCCTCCCTGTGTGACGGGCGGCTTGATGCCGGGTGCCCCGGGCTGGAGACAATGCAGCCGGGGAGGGATCTGGAGGGGGCTGGGACCGGAGACTTCCACACACGAGTAGATCGGCAGCAGTGGGGGGGAGGGGTGCAATATCTGGCCTTGCGTGGA
>NW_007183700.1:0-791 GCF_000164805.1 Carlito syrichta
CCAGGAAGAGACTTCCATTGCCCTGCCCACCTAGCAACAAACTTTACCTCATTTCCTAAGGCCAGGTATTGCAGCGTGCGGGGAAGTTTTGGGTCCCTGCTCCCTCCAGCTCTCTCCCCGGCCCGGCACCCGGCACCGCAGGTCGCACAGGGAGGCTCTGAGCGCCCGCCCCTCAGAGACACCGGTTCCATTACTGGCTGAATACTCTGTAGGGACTCAGTGCCACTCTCGTCATTTACAGCCTGCCTTTTGGAACTTTGGAGCTCTGGAACTCCGGGTCCACCCTGGCTGAGGCACACAGCGTCAGACCCCAACCCAGAGGACCCAGACAAGCAGAGAAAAACAGACCTGCTTAAACTGCCTTGCCATTCTCCAGGCAGACTTCCATTGCCCCGCCCACCTAGCAACAAACTTTACCTCAGCTTTTAAGGCAACAGTGTGAAACAGGAGACAAAGCCCCACCCCTATGCTGCAACGAAAAACAAAAGGCAGAGGCTGGAATCGGAGATCACAGAAGTGACTCTAGTTTGATGGCTTATTTTGACCTATGATTTTATCATTGAAACTGTTGGTCTAGATTACGTTTGGTGTTTACCTTCTGACTTATACTGTTTCTTGATTTTTTTGGCCTGTCTCTGTTTAGCTATCAGTATTCTTTAGGGAATCTTTCTTACCTGTCTTTTTTCACTTCTTCCCAGCCCTGTGTCTCTCTCTCACCTGATAGTTTGTATGTATATCTGTTTTCCCTCTTGCACTTCTCCCTTTTCGCTTATTTTTGACTTTATGATTTT
>NW_007183701.1:0-798 GCF_000164805.1 Carlito syrichta
GTTCTGGCACTGAGTGTGCGTGCTGTCATTCCTCCTTCCCACTTGTTCCCTTTCGTGTATCTTACGCTCTACAGGGTGACTGCTTTGGCGTGCGGCTTGTCAACCTCTCCCATGCGGGAATGCTCATCTCCCCTGTGCCACAATGAGGGATCTGAGACATTCACAGTTACTTGTGGGAAGGCATTATGTGTGACCCGGGGGAATTCTGAATTGCTCTTTCTTGACACCTTCTCCTGTCAGGGAAAGCAATGAGACTGTGGATTGCTGGTGGGAGTGGCCTTTCTTAGGCCTGGGGTGCACGGGCACCTTCCTGGCTTAAGTCTGTGCCCAATGTGTGCTGCAGTGTCACCTCTTTGCTGTGACTATTATTCTTCATTGCCGCCTGCTGTAATACTCATTCTCACTCTTTCCCCTTGATTTGTGTTCCTTTCCATAGAGGGCCTTTGCGTACGAGCGTGAAACCTCCGTGTTTCACGGAGAGAAATCTGCAAGGCATAGTGCCGCAATGAGTGACACAAGTGCTCCACAGTCACGAGCAGGAGAGCATTATGTGTGGATGCGGAGAATTCTAAGTTGTTTTTCCCTATGGCGTTTAAACATAATAAGGACTACCAAGGCTGTGCCGTTTTCATTGCCGAGTAAGCACGGAGAGCCTCTGTTACACTGGGGGTGAAGCTGGGTCTTCCTGGGGACACGCTATTGAAGCCTGCGCTGCACTGCACTTCATTGGCAGTCTGTATACACTGGCTTTGTGCGTGCTCTCCTCCCTGATTCTCAGAGCTCTCCTGTATATGCACT
>NW_007183702.1:0-3011 GCF_000164805.1 Carlito syrichta
CTAGCCATCATGCTTCATTCAGCGGAGAATGCTGAAAAGTTTTCTCTTTTGACACGGGCGTCTCACACGGAATACAATGGCTCTGCGGGTTCATTTGCCAACGAGGCCCGAGAGCCATTGTTTGCTTTCCGGAAAACAACAGTCTTCCATGGGAGACATTCCTCCAAACGGCACGTCACTGAATGGGGGGGCAACAAGTATTACAGTGGCTTGGTCTTTGGCGTGACGCCTGATTCTCCCTGTTTTTCAGCGTGTATTATCCTACATTGAATGCAAAGGCCTAGCAGAGCTGTATGCAACGTTTCCTGTATACAAAGTGCACAACTCCATGGTGCCACACTGAGCGACATGACCGGTTCGCTGTCATCTTTGGGAAAGCATGATTTGTTCACCTACTGAATTCTAAAGTGTTTTTGATTTGACCTGTCCGTCTCCTATCCAAAGCCATTGCTCTTCCGTTGGCATTTACGAGGAAGAGCTGACAGGCTTGGCTTGCTGGCTGTGAGTGTGCATCAGCTTGGGGAATGCTGTGTCAAATGTTTACTGCATTGTGATGTATTTTCCAGTAGTTTGATTCTTGTGTGCTGTACGGTGTAATACACGATTCTCAAGGTACGGCTTGAATGAGCATAGCCGAGCATGTTATGTCGATACTTCACATGTAGGAATGAGCATGTCAATGGTGTCAGACTGAGTGAAATGAGTGCTACACACTCACTTGTAGAAAAGCAGTGCTTGCCTTCTGTTTGAGCCCTGAAACGTTTTACCCCTTGGCGTTTCTCTAGGCTAGGAAATGCAGTCACTCTCGCGTTGGCCTTGCTGAATAAGCGTAGACGGCCTCTGTGAGGCTTGTTGTGCATGTGCATCTTCCCGGGGAAGGAGCTTTTCAAAATGTGCAGCGCTCTTTAGGGGCTATCTATGTTATTCTCACTTGGTGCATGCTGCAACACATGAGTCTGAGTCTCGCGGTTTTCTTCTCATTTGGACTTCGGCTGTGCAGAGCGCCTCTGTGTGAACTAAGAGTTCTCTCATAGGACACGCTTTGCCCATGTCCAGCTCTACGCTGCCACCCAGGGGGCGATGGGAACCCCACAGTGGAGCAAGAAGGCATTACTTGGTGAATTCCCTGGGTGCATTCTGAAATGTTTCTCCCTTTCAAATTTTTGTGTGGGAGGATACACAATTGATCTGCCAAACGCATTGACGGAAAAGAGCTGACTGCCTTGGTGGTGCTTGTTTCGAATGTCCGTCTCCCTTGGAAAGGCTGTGTGAGAAGTGTGCTGCACTGTGAGGTTCTGGCACTGAGTGTGCGTGCTGTCATTCCTCCTTCCCACTTGTTCCCTTTCGTGTATCTTACGCTCTACAGGGTGACTGCTTTGGCGTGCGGCTTGTCAACCTCTCCCATGCGGGAATGCTCATCTCCCCTGTGCCACAATGAGGGATCTGAGACATTCACAGTTACTTGTGGGAAGGCATTATGTGTGACCCGGGGGAATTCTGAATTGCTCTTTCTTGACACCTTCTCCTGTCAGGGAAAGCAATGAGACTGTGGATTGCTGGTGGGAGTGGCCTTTCTTAGGCCTGGGGTGCACGGGCACCTTCCTGGCTTAAGTCTGTGCCCAATGTGTGCTGCAGTGTCACCTCTTTGCTGTGACTATTATTCTTCATTGGCCGCCTGCTGTAATACCTCATTCTCACTCTTTCCCTTGATTTGTGTTCCTTTCCATAGAGGGCCTTTGCGTACGAGCGTGAAACCTCCGTGTTTCACGGAGAGAAATCTGCAAGGCATAGTGCCGCAATGAGTGACACAAGTGCTCCACAGTCACGAGCAGGAGAGCATTATGTGTGGATGGGGAGAATTCTAAGTTGTTTTTCCCTATGGCGTTTAAACCTAATAAGGACTACCAAGGCTGTGCCGTTTTCATTGCCGAGTAAGCACGGAGAGCCTCTGTTACACTGGGGGTGAAGCTGGGTCTTCTTGGGGACACGCTATTGAAGCCTGCGCTGCACTGCACTTCATTGGCAGTCTGTATACACTGGCTTTGTGCGTGCTCTCCTCCCTGATTCTCAGAGCTCTCCTGTATATGCACTATACTAGGCGGGGAGCATTTGGTGACCAGAGTGCAACTTCAGCTGCTGCACTGACTGGATCCAGATCTCCACAGCCATGGGTAGCCAAGCATGCTTCATTCAGCGGAGAATGCTGAAAAGTTTTCTCTTTTGACACGGGCGTCTCACACGGAATACAATGGCTCTGCGGGTTCATTTGCCAACGAGGCCCGAGAGCCATTGTTTGCTTTCCGGAAAACAACAGTCTTCCATGGGAGACATTCCTCCAAACGCCACGTCACTGAATGGGGGGGCAACAAGTATTATAGTGGCTTGGTCTTTGGCGTGACGCCTGATCTCCCTGTTTTTCAGCGTGTATTATCCTACATTGAATGCAAAGGCCTAGCAGAGCTGTATGCAACGTTTCCTTTATACAAAGTGCACAACTCCATGGTGCCACACTGAGCGACATGACCGGTTCGCTGTCATCTTTGGGAAAGCATGATTTGTTCACCTACTGAATTCTAAAGTGTTTTTGATTTGACCTGTCCGTCTCCTATCCAAAGCCATTGCTCTTCCGTTGGCATTTACGAGGAAGAGCTGACAGGCTTGGCTTGCTGGCTGTGAGTGTGCATCAGCTTGGGGAATGCTGTGTCAAATGTTTACTGCATTGTGATGTATTTTCCAGTAGTTTGATTCTTGTGTGCTGTAGGGTGTAATACACGATTCTCAAGGTACGGCTTGAATGAGCATAGCCGAGCATGTTATGTCGATACTTCACATGTAGGAATGAGCATGTCAATGGTGTCAGACTGAGTGAAATGAGTGCTACACACTCACTTGTAGAAAAGCAGTGCTTGCCTTCTGTTTGAGCCCTGAAACGTTTTACCCCTTGGCGTTTCTCTAGGCTAGGAAATGCAGTCACTCTCGCGTTGGCCTTGCTGAATAAGCGTAGACGGCCT
>NW_007183703.1:0-3944 GCF_000164805.1 Carlito syrichta
CTCTTTCCCTTGATTTGTGTTCCTTTCCATAGAGGGCCTTTGCGTACGAGCGTGAAACCTCCGTGTTTCACGGAGAGAAATCTGCAAGGCATAGTGCCGCAATGAGTGACACAAGTGCTCCACAGTCACGAGCAGGAGAGCATTATGTGTGGAGGGGGAGAATTCTAAGTTGTTTTTCCCTATGGCGTTTAAACCTAATAAGGACTACCAAGGCTGTGCCGTTTTCATTGCCGAGTAAGCACGGAGAGCCTCTGTTACACTGGGGGTGAAGCTGGGTCTTCCTGGGGACACGCTATTGAAGCCTGCGCTGCACTGCACTTCATTGGCAGTCTGTATACACTGGCTTTGTGCGTGCTCTCCTCCCTGATTCTCAGAGCTCTCCTGTATATGCACTATACTAGGCGGGGAGCATTTGGTGACCAGAGTGCAACTTCAGCTGCTGCACTGACTGGATCCAGATCTCCACAGCCATGGGTAGCCAAGCATGCTTCATTCAGCGGAGAATGCTGAAAAGTTTTCTCTTTTGACACGGGCGTCTCACACGGAATACAATGGCTCTGCGGGTTCATTTGCCAACGAGGCCCGAGAGCCATTGTTTGCTTTCCGGAAAACAACAGTCTTCCATGGGAGACATTCCTCCAAACGGCACGTCACTGAATGGGGGGGCAACAAGTATTATAGTGGCTTGGTCTTTGGCGTGACGCCTGATTCTCCCTGTTTTTCAGCGTGTATTATCCTACATTGAATGCAAAGGCCTAGCAGAGCTGTATGCAACGTTTCCTGTATACAGAGTGCACAACTCCATGGTGCCACCTGAGCGACATGACCGGTTCGCTGTCATCTTTGGGAAAGCATGATTTGTTCACCTACTGAATTCTAAAGTGTTTTTGATTTGACCTGTCCGTCTCCTATCCAAAGCCATTGCTCTTCCGTTGGCATTTACGAGGAAGAGCTGACAGGCTTGGCTTGCTGGCTGTGAGTGTGCATCAGCTTGGGGAATGCTGTGTCAAATGTTTACTGCATTGTGATGTATTTTCCAGTAGTTTGATTCTTGTGTGCTGTACGGTGTAATACACGATTCTCAAGGTACGGCTTGAATGAGCATAGCCGAGCATGTTATGTCGATACTTCACATGTAGGAATGAGCATGTCAATGGTGTCAGACTGAGTGAAATGAGGCTACACACTCACTTGTAGAAAAGCAGTGCTTGCCTTCTGTTTGAGCCCCTGAAACGTTTTACCCCTTGCGTTTCTCTAGGATAGGAAAATGCAGTCACGGGCGTTGGCCTTGCTGAATAAGAGTAGAAGGCCTCTGTGAGGCTTGTTGTGCATGTGCATCTTCCCGGGGAAGGAGCTTTTCAAAATGTGCAGTGCTCTTTAGGGGCTATCTATGTTATTCTCACTTGGTGCATGCTGCAACACATGAGTCTGAGTCTCGCGGTTTTCTTCTCATTTGGACTTCGGCTGTGCAGAGCGCCTCTGTTTGAACTAAGAGTTCTCTCATGGGACACGCTTTGCCCATGTGCAGCTTTACGCTGCCACCCAGAGGGCGATGGGAACCCCACAGTGGAGCAAGAAGGCATTACTTGGTGAATTCCCTGGGTGCATTCTGAAATGTTTCTCCCTTTCAAATTTTTGTGTGGGAGAATACACAATTGCTCTGCCAAACGCATTGACGGAAAAGAGCTGACTGCCTTGGTGGGGCTTGTTTTGAATGTCCGTCTCCCTTGGAAAGTGCTGTGTGAGAAGTGTGCTGCACTGTGAGGTTCTGGCACTGAGTGTGCGTGCTGTCATTCCTCCTTCCCACCTGTTCCCTTTCGTGTATCTTACGCTCTACAGGGTGACTGCTTTGGCGTGCGGCTTGTCAACCTCTCCCATGCGGGAATGCTCATCTCCCCTGTGCCACAATGAGGGATCTGAGACATTCACAGTTACTTGTGGGAAGGCATTATGTGTGACCCGGGGGAATTCTGAATTGCTCTTTCTTGACACCTTCTCCTGTCAGGGAAGGCAATGAGACTGTGGATTGCTGCTGGGAGTGGCCTTTCTTAGGCCTGGGGTGCACGGGCACCTTCCTGGCTTAAGTCTGTGCCCAATGTGTGCTGCAGTGTCACCTCTTTGCTGTGACTATTATTCTTCATTGCCGCCTGCTGTAATACCTCATTCTCACTCTTTCCCCTTGATTTGTGTTCCTTTCCATAGAGGGCCTTGGCGTACGAGCGTGAAACCTCCGTGTTTCACGGAGAGAAATCTGCAAGACATAGTGCCGCAATGCGTGACACAAGTGCTCCCCAGTCACGAGCAGGAGAGCATTATGTGTGGATGGGGAGAATTCTAAGTTGTTTTTCCCTACGGCGTTTAAACCTAATAAGGACTACCAAGGCTGTGCCGTTTTCATTGCTGAGTAAGCACGGAGAGCCTCTGTTACACTGGGGGTGAAGCTGGGTCCTCCTGGGGACACGCTATTGAAGCCTGCGCTGCACTGCACTTCATTGGCAGTCTGTATACACTGGCTTTGTGCGTGCTGTCCTCCCTGATTCTCAGAGCTCTCCTGTATATGCACTATACTAGGCGGGAGCATTTGGTGACCAGAGTGCAACTCAGCTGCTGCACTGACTGGATCCAGATCTCCACAGCCATGGGTAGCCAAGCATGCTTCATTCAGCGGAGAATGCTGAAAAGTTTCTCTTTCGACACGGGCGTCTCACACGGAATACAATGGCTCTGCGGGTTCATTTGCCAACGAGGCCCGAGAGCCATTGTCTGCTTTCCGGAAAACAACAGTCTTCCATGGGAGACATTCCTCCAAACGGCACGTCACTGAATGGGGGGGCAACAAGTATTATAGTGGCTTGGTCTTTGGCGGGACGCCTGATTCTCCCTGTTTTTCAGCGTGTATTATCCTACATTGAATGCAAAGGCCTAGCAGAGCTGGATGCGTTTCCTGTATACAAAGTGCACAACTCCATGGTGCCACACTGAGCGACATGACCGGTTCGCTGTCATCTTTGGGAAAGCATGATTTGTTCACCTACTGAATTCTAAAGTGTTTTTGATTTGACCTGTCCGTCTCCTATCCAAAGCCATTGCTCTTCCGTTGGCATTTACGAGGAAGAGCTGACAGGCTTGGCTTGCTGGCTGTGAGTGTGCATCAGCTTGGGAAATGCTGTGTCAAATGTTGACTGCATTGTGATGTATTTTCCAGTAGTTTGATTCTTGTGTGCTGTACGGTGTAATACACGATTCTCAAGGTACGGCTTGAATGAGCATAGCCGAGCATGTTATGTCGATACTTCACATGTAGGAATGAGCATGTCAATGGTGTCAGACTGAGTGAAATGAGTGCTACACACTCACTTGTAGAAAAGCAGTGCTTGCCTTCTGTTTGAGCCCTGAAACGTTTTACCCCTTGGCGTTTCTCTAGGCTAGGAAATGCAGTCACTCTCGCGTTGGCCTTGCTGAATAAGCGTAGACGGCCTCTGTGAGGCTTGTTGTGCATGTGCATCTTCCCGGGGAAGGAGCTTTTCAAAATGTGCAGTGCTCTTTAGGGGCTATCTATGTTATTCTCACTTGGTGCATGCTGCAACACATGAGTCTGAGTCTCGCGGTTTTCTTCTCATTTGGACTTCGGCTGTGCAGAGCGCCTCTGTTTGAACTAAGAGTTCTCTCATGGGACACGCTTTGCCCATGTGCAGCTCTACGCTGCCACCCAGAGGGCGATGGGAACCCCACAGTGGAGCAAGAAGGCATTACTTGGTGAATTCCCTGGGTGCATTCTGAAATGTTTCTCCCTTTCAAATTTTTGTGTGGGAGAATACACAATTGCTCTGCCAAACGCATTGACGGAAAAGAGCTGACTGCCTTGGTGGGGCTTGTTTTGAATGTCCGTCTCCCTTGGAAAGTGCTGTGTGAGAAGTGTGCTGCACTGTGAGGTTCTGGCACTG
>NW_007183704.1:0-756 GCF_000164805.1 Carlito syrichta
TTGCCGAGTAAGCACGGAGAGCCTCTGTTACACTGGGGGTGAAGCTGGGTCTTCCTGGGGACACGCTATTGAAGCCTGCGCTGCATTGCACTTCATTGGCAGTCTGTATACACTGGCTTTGTGCGTGCTCTCCTCCCTGATTCTCAGAGCTCTCCTGTATATGCACTATACTAGGCGGGGAGCATTTGGTGACCAGAGTGCAACTTCAGCTGCTGCACTGACTGGATCCAGATCTCCACAGCCATGGGTAGCCAAGCATGCTTCATTCAGCGGAGAATGCTGAAAAGTTTTCTCTTTTGACACGGGCGTCTCACACGGAATACAATGGCTCTGCGGGTTCATTTGCCAACGAGGCCCGAGAGCCATTGTTTGCTTTCCGGAAAACAACAGTCTTCCATGGGAGACATTCCTCAAAACGGAACGTCACTGAATGGGGGGGCAACAAGTATTATAGTGGCTTGGTCTTTGGCGTGACGCCTGATTCTCCCTGTTTTTCAGCGTGTATTATCCTACATTGAATGCAAAGGCCTAGCAGAGCTGTATGCAACGTTTCCTGTATACAAAGTGCACAACTCCATGGTGCCACCCTGAGCGACATGACTGGTTCGCTGTCATCTTTGGGAAAGCATGATTTGTTCACCTACTGAATTCTAAAGTGTTTTTGATTTGACCTGTCCGTCTCCTATCCAAAGCCGTTGCTCTTCCGTTGGCATTTACGAAGAAGAGCTGACAGGCTTGGCTTGCTGGCTGTGAGTG
>NW_007183705.1:0-887 GCF_000164805.1 Carlito syrichta
CGACAAGCGATCATTTGAAACAGAATAAGCTTTTAAAGAACATCCTTTGGAAACCTAGGGACAAACCTATTAAACACAATACACAACATACAACCTATTGCTATCTTCTACATCTAAAAGCTCCCTCCAAATCTCACTTACAGTATTCAAATATACCTTAATGATTGATTCCCAGAACAAAGATTCATTTACCAATGTAAAAACAATTGCCAAGCTATGCCTGGTGATTCTCTGGAGCAGTATACTAAGTACAGAGAAGAGCAGTTAGAAACAAAAGTCCACTGTATCCAGTGCTAAAAAAAAACAGGAATTGGTTCTAGCACTGGTAGAAACATAGCCCCATGTAAGAAAAACCTCCTGACAAAAGACAAGAAGTATATCTACATACCTGATATAACAAATCCATCTCCTTCTCAGACATAATTTAATGAATTTTGAATATCATAATGTTATCTAGTTGCCTTCATTTCCAGATAAAATTGAGAAGTTAAATTGTACTTGTTATCAGTTTACCAGACTTAAGTGACCTATTTACATGGAGCGTAATATAACTTTGTTTCCTGGGTTGGGTTATTCACTGCTTCCTTCCTGTTCTTGCAGCTCTTTTACACATATGCCTATTTGTTTTCACTGTAAGTACTTGAATCCTGCCCAGAAGGTACCATAATCACCAGGTAACAACAGGTTAAGTATGGTGAAGCAACTTAACCAAAATCATGACCAATGGCAGATTTCAAATTCATATATGGCTACAAATCTCCTTCCACAGTGATGCACAGGTACTAAATAAATCAAACCTAAATGATTGCAGGTTCTCACTGTTGGGAGCCAACATCTATAGCTACATGGCTGAGGCCTGTAAGGCCCATCTGGAAGATCGCCTCTGA
>NW_007183706.1:0-813 GCF_000164805.1 Carlito syrichta
CAAGGGGTCTCATTTTCCTCAAAGAGGCATGCAATTCTTGTGCTTGTTAGGCTTGCTTAGCATACATAGGAAAGAGTGGTGGTATCGCTGGGCTCAGTGGCTCAGACTGTAATCCCCTGCCTTTGGGAGGCTGAGGTGAGTGGATTGCCTGAGCCCGCGGATTCGAGACCCGCCTGGGCAGCGAGACCTCATCTCTACAATAAATAAAAAAATCATCTGGGCGTGGTAGCGCATGTCTGTAATTCTGGCTACTTGGAAGGCTGAGGCAGAAGGATCGCTGGAGCCCAGCAGGTCGAGGCTGTGGTAGCCGGGAGCGGCCACTGCCCCCTATTCTGGGCAACAGAGTGAGACTCCAACTCAAAAAGAAAAGAATGGTGGCATCATTTGCCTGTGTTTTCAGGAATGCAATGATAATTAACAGGCTGTCATTTTCAAACAGTATTAGCACATCATTTCCCCCCCTTTTTTTTTTTTGTCCAGTGTCATTTGCAGAAATTTCAGCCTTTCGCCTCCTCCCCTCCCCCACAGCTTTCTCAGTTGCAGTTGTTACTTTGTACATTGTCATTTAATATGGAGTCTGCTCCCAAACCAAATTCATTTTCATCTATTTTGTCTGCTCTTCTAAGGTTTTAGTGTCTCAGAGGATCCCACAATCACATGGAAGTATCTTCTGTCTTAATATATGTAGATCACAATAAGAATAAAAATCAAAACTATAATATGTCGAACTGGAGATTTGACTTTAATAGTTTTGACTTTTCTCTCAAGCATTTTACTCTGTTACTATAAATGCAGTTAAACCATTGTGAAAGT
>NW_007183707.1:0-802 GCF_000164805.1 Carlito syrichta
TAAAAATCAAAACTATAATATGTCGAACTGGAGATTTGACTTTAATAGTTTTGACTTTTCTCTCAAGCATTTTACTCTGTTACTATAAATGCAGTTTAAACCATTGTGAAAGTTCTTCATGCTTCTTTGTAAAAAGTGGGGATTTGACTGCACTAACGGGTTTCTTTGGTACTGGCTTAACACTCAACATACTGAACATATTTATATACTAATTTTAGGTTAATTCTTTTTTGACATGCAGGAATATTACTTTGAGAAGTGATTTTTGATAGTTTCATTAATTTATTTTATAGGGAATACTGCTTTTAAGATAATTGCCCTGTGGATTAATTTGTTCCCTGAGTTTCCTTGTATTTTTTTTATTCCTTACGATTTGTGTTTAGTCTCAGTAGCACCTGAAAATAAATCTAACAATTTTGATAACTTTGTGATTGGTAATATGGCTGATTTATTTGCTTGAAGTTTAGATACATTCACACAGAAAATGAACATCGGTTTATTGGTTGGTTTTTCTTTCATGTTTTATTTTAGGTAGTTCCAGGTGACCTTTGGGGGGAAATTCTTTTAATGGCAAATTTACCTCATTGTTGGAAGAAAACAGGCACAAATCCTTGTATGCCACAGCAGGATTACTGAAGGTTTTAAGTAAATTGAAATGTGATAAATCATATTGTATTAAAAATCAGGGAGAAGGTTTATTAATTAAAGGAAATCTGTGTGAATCTTTTGCATAGTGTCAATTCTTTTGCATAATACATTCTAAATAAACTGTTAGGGCTTCTGCAAAGTAAAGCTGAATGGT
>NW_007183708.1:0-830 GCF_000164805.1 Carlito syrichta
GGGATCAAAATATGGATGTTAACTTTTAAAAACAAGATAGGAGCCGGGCTCCGTGGCTCAGCCTATAATCTCGCGCTTGGGAGGTCGAGGAGAGTGGATTGCTGAGCCCGTAGGTTTGAGACCCACCTGGGCAACTTGGCGAGATCTCATCTCTACAATAAATCAAAACTTAGCCGGGCGTGGTAGCGCGAGCCTGTCGTTCCAGCTACTCGGAAGGGTGAGGCGGAAGAATCGCCGGAGCCCAGCAGGTCCAGGCTGTGGTGGTTGGGAGCAGCCACTGCACTCCAGTCTGGGTGACAGAGCGAGACTCCAACTTAAAAAAAAGAAAGAAAAGAGATCGGTGCCGCCTTCCTGATTGATTACTCTAGTCTCAGACAGTAATCTAGAACAAGAAGCACGACGTATCTATCTACGGTAAGCAACTAGGAAACCAAAGAAAATATATGTAACAAAAGTTGCTACACATTGGAAACAATTATCAAATCACTACTGTCACAAAGAGAAAGAAAAACAATGAGGTGAGCTCTAAAATTTTGTCAGCTTCCTGCCTGCAGTTTTCAGGTCACCACACAGAGTAAAACAAACAAACAAACAAGCCTAACTTACATTATAGTAAGATTAAGAAAAAATACATCAGAGTAGAGGAAGTTGAAGGCAATTAGAATTTGTGGAGCAGAATACTGTAGGCGAAGGAGCTATAGAAAAATTGAGATTCAGAAACCTTCACAGAGTTCCCATGAACCTTTGACTGAGTTCTAATCTGCTCATATGTGAGAAGAAATTTCTTCAAAGCCAGAAAATTACAATCAGAGAGCAATGGTCTAAAGAAT
>NW_007183709.1:0-1022 GCF_000164805.1 Carlito syrichta
CACGACGTATCTATCTACGGTAAGCAACTAGGAAACCAAAGAAAATATATGTAACAAAAGTTGCTACACATTGGAAACAATTATCAAATCACTACTGTCACAAAGAGAAAGAAAAACAATGAGGTGAGCTCTAAAATTACATCAGCTTCCTGCCTGCAGTTTTCAGGTCACCACACAGAGTAAAACAAACAAACAAACAAGCCTAACTTACATTATAGTAAGATTAAGAAAAAATACATCAGAGTAGAGGAAGTTGAAGGCAATTAGAATTTGTGGAACAGAATACTGTAGGCGAAGGAGCTATAGAAAAATTGAGATTCAGAAACCTTCACAGAGTTCCCATGAACCTTTGACTGAGTTCTAATCTGCTCATATGTGAGAAGAAATTTCTTCAAAGCCAGAAAATTACAATCAGAGAGCAATGGTCTAAAGAATTCCCAGCATACAAACACAACAGGGAATACTTCATGTTTTTGTCAGTGCAAATGGAAAGGTCTCCAAATAGATATTAGAAAGAACATTTAGATGAATATTACCTCAGTAGCATCAGTACTTGGGCTATACTAGACTTGTAGTAATGTCTGCTCTGGAGGACAAGAGGTAGAGAAGTCAACCTCTAGAGCGCCAAATTTTTTTCTAAGAAATATGAAAACTCAATTATATATCTAAAGAAAGTCCAAAATTCCTCAAAATAAATCCTACAATTAAATTAAATCTAACATCTAGTCAAAAATCGCCTGACTTTCAAAAAATCAGACACATGATCTATAGCGAGGAGAAAAAATCAATGAACAGCTTTAGAAATTATAGAGAAAAATTGGAACTAGTAGATAATGCTAGCAGATAATTTTCTTTCTCATTGGACTCTTATGCTTTCACATATCTTGCAAGACACACTGGTTTTTGCTATGTTTTCAAGAATGTTTCTACAGAGAACAGCTTTGGTGATACAGACTTTTCCTCCCTAAGTAGCAAATAATAAGTCTGTTTATAGCTTTAAAATAAAGAGAGAATGTCTCCCT
>NW_007183710.1:0-794 GCF_000164805.1 Carlito syrichta
ATATTACCTCAGTAGCATCAGTACTTGGGCTATACTAGACTTGTAGTAATGTCTGCTCTGGAGGACAAGACGTAGAGAAGTCAACCTTTAGAGCGCCAAATTTTTTTCTAAGAAATATGAAAACTCAATTATATATCTAAAGAAAGTCCAAAATTCCTCAAAATAAATCCTACAATTAAATTAAATCTAACATCTAGTCAAAAATCGCCTGACTTTCAAAAAATCAGACACATATGATCTATAGCGAGGAGAAAAAAATCAATGAACAGCTTTAGAAATTATAGAGAAAAATTGGAACTAGTAGATAATGCTAGCAGATAATTTTCTTTCTCATTGGACTCTTATGCTTTCACATATCTTGCAAGACACACAGGTTTTTGTTATGTTTTCAACAATGTTTCTACAGAGAACAGCTTTGGTGATACAGACTTTTCCTCCATAAGTAGCAAATAATAAGTCTGTTTATAGCTTTAAAATAAAGAGAGAATGTCTCCCTCCAGAACAAAATGCAGAAATCCTCAATGCCGGGTATGTTTTTAAAAATGTCTCACTCTAGGGCAGAGCAGATGGGCTTACTATCCATTATAAGAGATTTGAGTTTTCTAATTCAAGGTTTATCTCCTGTGGATCAACATATTTTGTGTTTTATAGACAGGGTCTCATTTTGGTGTCCAGGCTGGCTTGCAGACGTGGTTTCATTCTCGATTCTTGGGCTCAATGATCCTCCTTTCTCAGCTTCCTGAACAGCTAGCGGTGCCAGTGTGTTCCAGGCATGGGATCTTGCTATGCTTATC
>NW_007183711.1:0-798 GCF_000164805.1 Carlito syrichta
AATCTAACATCTAGTCAAAAATCGCTGACTTTCAAAAAATCAGACACATGATCTATAGCGAGGAGTAAAAATCAATGAACAGCTTTAGAAATTATAGAGTAAAATTGGAACTAGTAGATAATGCTAGCAGATAATTTTCTTTCTCGTTGGACTCTTATGCTTTCACATATCTTGCAAGACACACTGGTTTTTGCTATGTTTTCAAGAATGTTTCTACAGAGAACAGCTTTGGTGATACAGACTTTTCCTCCCTAAGTAGCAAATAATAAGTCTGTTTATAGCTTTAAAATAAAGAGAGAATGTCTCCCTCCAGAACAAAATGCAGAAATTCTCAATGCCTGGTATGTTTTTAAAAATGTCTCACTCTAGGGCAGAGCAGATGGGCTTACTATCCATTATAAGAGATTCGAGTTTTCTAATTCAAGGTTTATCTCCTGTGGATCAACATATTTTGTGTTTTATAGACAGGGTCTCATTTTGGTGTCCAGGCTGGCTTGCAGACGTGGTTTCATTCTCGATTCTTGGGCTCAATGATCCTCCTTTCTCAGCTTCCTGAACAGCTAGCGGTGCCAGTGTGTTCCAGGCATGGGATCTTGCTATGCTTATCAGGCTGGTCTCAAACTCCTGCGCTTAAGCAATTCTCCTAGATAAACCTCCCGTAATATTAGAGTTGTAGTCATAAGTCACTGAATCCAACCTGTGTCATATGATAAAATAGTACTCAGCAGTTAAGGAAAAAAGGAACTAATAATGCTCATTACAACATAAATGATTCTTCTTCTTCTTCTTTTTTTTTGA
>NW_007183712.1:0-740 GCF_000164805.1 Carlito syrichta
GTTTTTAAAAATGTCTCACTCTAGAGCAGAGCAGATGGGCTTACTATCCATTATAAGAGATTCGAGTTTTTCTAATTCAAGGTTTATCTCCTGTGGATCAACATATTTTGTGTTTTATATACAGGGTCTCATTTTGGTGTCCAGGCTGGCTTGCAGACGTGGTTTCATTCTCGATTCTTGGGCTCAATGATCCTCCTTTCTCAGCTTCCTGAACAGCTAGCGGTGCCAGTGTGTTCCAGGCATGGGATCTTGCTATGCTTATCAGGCTGGTCTCAAACTCCTGCGCTTAAGCAATTCTCCTAGATAAACCTCCCGTAATATTAGAGTTGTAGTCATAAGTCACTGAATCCAACCTGTGTCATATGATAAAATAGTACTCAGCAGTTAAGGAAAAAAGGAACTAATAATGCTCATTACAACATAAATGATTCTTCTTCTTCTTCTTTTTTTTTGAGTTGGATTCTCACTCTGTCACCCAGACTGGATGCAGTCCTATGCTCTCAGTCATCACAGCCTTGACCTTTTGGGTCCAGCATTCTTTCCACCTCCGCCTTCCAAGTAACTAGAACTACGGGCGCGTCCTAATATGCCCGTCTAGTTTTTTTATTTATTAAAGAGGCGAAGTCTCGCCAAGATGCCTGGGTGGGTCTCAAGCCCACGGACTCAGGCAATTCACTCGCCTCGGCCTCCCAAAGTGCTGGGATTACAGGCTGAGCCACTGAGCCTGGCCCACAAATGAT
>NW_007183713.1:0-4655 GCF_000164805.1 Carlito syrichta
TCACACTGCAGCACACATTGGGCACAGACTTAAGCCAGGAAGGTGCCCGTGCACCCCAGGCCTAAGAAAGGCCACTCCCACCAGCAATCCACAGTCTCATTGCTTTCCCTGACGGGAGAAGGTGTCAAGAAAGAGCAATTCAGAATTCCCCCGGGTCACACATAATGCCTTCCCACAAGTAACTGTGAATGTCTCAGATCCCTCATTGTGGCACAGGGGAGATGAGCATTCCCGCATGGGAGAGGTTGACAAGCCGCACGCCAAAGCAGTCACCCTGTAGAGCGTAAGATACACGAAAGGGAACAAGTGGGAAGGAGGAATGACAGCACGCACACTCAGTGCCAGAACCTCACAGTGCAGCACACTTCTCACACAGCACTTTCCAAGGGAGACGGACATTCAAAACAAGCACCACCAAGGCAGTCAGCTCTTTTCCGTCAATGCGTTTGGCAGAGCAATTCTGTATCCTCCCACACAAAAATTTGAAAGGGAGAAACATTTCAGAATGCACCCAGGGAATTCACCAAGTAATGCCTTCTTGCTCCACTGTGGGGTTCCCATCGCCCCCTGGGTGGCAGCGTAGAGCTGCACATGGGCAAAGCGTGTCCCATGAGAGAACTCTTAGTTCAAACAGAGGCACTCTGCACAGCCGAAGTCCAAAGGAGAAGAAAACCGCGAGACTCAGACTCATGTGTCAGCATGCACCAAGTGAGAATAACATAGATAGCCCATAAAGAGCGCTGCACATTTTGAAAAGCTCCTGCCCCAGGAAGATGCACATGCACAACAAGCCTCACACAGGCCGTCTACGCTTATTCAGCAAGGCCAACGCGAGAGTGACTGCATTTCCTAGCCTAGAGAAACGCCAAGGGGTAAAACGTTTCAGGGCTCAAGCAGAAGGCAAGCAGTGCTTTTCTACAAGTGAGTGTGGAGCACTCATTTCACTCAGTCTGACACCATTGACATGCTCATTCCTACATGTGAAGTATCGACATAACATGCTCGGCTATGCTCATTCAAGCCGTACCTTGAGAATCGTGTATTACACCGTACAGCACACAAGAATAAAACTACTGGAAAATACATCACAATGCAGTAAACATTTGACACAGCATTCCCCAAGCTGCTGCACACTCACAGCCAGCAAGCCAAGCCTGTCAGCTCTTCCTCGTAAATGCCAACGGAAGAGCAATGGCTTTGGATAGGAGACGGACAGGTCAAATCAAAAACACTTTAGAATTCAGTAGGTGAACAAATCATGCTTTCCCAAAGATGACAGCGAACCGGTCATGTCGCTCAGTGTGGCACCATGGAGTTGTGCACTTTGTATACAGGAAACGTTGCATACAGCTCTGCTAGGCCTTTGCATTCAATGTAGGATAATACACGCTGAAAAACAGGGAGAATCAGGCGTCACGCCAAAGACCAAGCCACTGTAATACTTGTTGCCCCCCCATTCAGTGACGTGCCGTTTGGAGGAATGTCTCCCATGGAAGACTGTTGTTTTCCAGAAAGCAAACAATGGCTCTCGGGCCTCGTTGGCAAATGAACCCGCAGAGCCATTGTATTCCGTGTGAGACGCCCGTGTCAAAAGAGAAAACTTTTCAGCATTCTCCGCTGAATGAAGCATGCTTGGCTACCCATGGCTGTGGAGATCTGGATCCAGTCAGTGCAGCAGCTGAAGTTGCACGCTGGTCACCAAATGCTCGCCGCCTAGTATAGTGCATATACAGGAGAGCTCTGAGAATCAGGGAGGAGAGCACGCACAAAGCCACTGTATACAGACTGCCAATGAAATGCAGTGCAGCGCACGCTTCAATAGCGTGTCCCCAGGTAGACCAAGCTTCATCCCCAGTGTAACAGAGGCTCTCCGTGCTTACTCGGCATGAAAACGGCACAGCCTTGGTAGTCCTTATTAGTTTAAACGCCATAGGGAAAAACAACTTAGAATTCTCCCCATCCACACATAATGCTCTCCTGCTCGTGACTGTGGAGCACTTGTGTCACTCATTGCGGCACTATGCCTTGCAGATTTCTCTCCGTGAAACACGGAGGTTTCACGCTCGTACGCAAAGGCCCTCTATGGAAAGGAACACAAATCAAGGGGAAAGAGTGAGAATGAGGTATTACAGCAGGCGGCAATGAAGAATAATAGTCACAGCAAAGAGGTGACACTGCAGCACACATTGGGCACAGACTTAAGCCAGGAAGGTGCCCGTGCACCCCAGGCCTAAGAAAGGCCACTCCGACCAGCAATCCACAGTCTCATTGCTTTCCCTGACAGGAGAAGGTGTCAAGAAAGAGCAATTCAGAATTCCCCCGGGTCACACATAATGCCTTCCCACAAGTAACTGTGAATGTCTCAGATCCCTCATTGTGGCACAGGGGAGATGAGTATTCCCGCATGGGAGAGGTTGACAAGCCGCACACCAAAGCAGTCACCCTGTAGAGCGTAAGATACACGAAAGGGAACAAGTGGGAAGGAGGAATGACAGCACGCACACGCAGTGCCAGAACCTCACAGTGCAGCACACTTCTCACACAGCACTTTCCAAGGGAGACGGACATTCAAAACAAGCACCACCAAGGCAGTCAGCTCTTTTCCGTCAATGCGTTTGGCAGAGCAATTCTGAATCCTGCCACACAAAAATTTGAAAGGGAGAAACATTTCAGAATGCACCCAGGGAATTCACCAAGTAATGCCTTCTTGCTGCCACTGTGGGGTTCCCATCGCCCCCTGGGTGGCAGCGTAGAGCTGCACATGGGCAAAGCGTGTCCCATCAGAGAACTCTTAGTTCAAACAGAGGCGCTCTGCACAGCCGAAGTCCAAATGAGAAGAAAACCGCGAGACTCAGACTCATGTGTTGGAGCATGCACCAAGTGAGAATAACATAGATAGCCCCTAAAGAGCGCTGCACATTTTGAAAAGCTCCTTCCCCGGGAAGATGCACATGCACAACAAGCCTCACAGAGGCCGTCTACGCTTATTCAGCAAGGCCAACGCGAGAGTGTCTGCATTTCCTAGCCTAGAGAAACGCCAAGGGGTAAAACGTTTCACGGCTCAAACAGAAGGCAAGCACTGCTTTTCTACAAGTGAGTGTGTAGCACTCATTTCACTCAGTCTGACACCGTTGACATGCTCATTCCTACATGTGAAGTATCGACATTACATGCTCGGCTATGCTCATTCAAGCCGTACCTTGAGAATCGTGTATTACACCGTACAGCACACAAGAATCAAACTACTGGAAAATACATCACAATGCAGTAAACATTTGACACAGCATTCCCCAAGCTGATGCACACTCACAGCCAGCAAGCCAAGCCTGTCAGCTCTTCCTCGTAAATGCCAACGGAAGAGCAATGGCTTTGGATAGGAGACGGTCTTTAAAAAGGCCGTAATATCCAGCTGAACGGTCTGGTTATAGGTACATTGAGCAACTGACTGAAATGCCTCAAAATGTTCTTTACGATGCCATTGGGATATATCAACGGTGGTATATCCAGTGATTTTTTTCTCCATTTTAGCTTCCTTAGCTCCTGAAAATCTCGATAACTCATTAAAGCTTATCGATGATAAGCTGTCAAACATGAGAATTTAGCCCTGCTCTTGACTGTGGAGCACTTGTGTCACCCATTGCGGCACTATGTCTTGCAGATTTCAATCCGTGAAACACGGAGGTTTCACGCTCGCACGCAAAGGCCCTCTATGGAAAGGAACACAAATCAAGGGGAAAGAGTGAGAATGAGGTATTACAGCAGGCGGCAATGAAGAATAATAGTCACAGCAAAGAGGTGACACTGCAGCACACATTGGGCACAGACTTAAGCCAGGAAGGTGCCCGTGCACCCCAGGCCTAAGAAAGGCCACTCCCACCAGCTATCCACACTCTCATTGCTTTCCCTGACAGGAGAAGGTGTCAAGAAAGAGCAATTCAGAATTCCCCCGGGTCACACATAATGCCTTCCCACAAGTAACTGTGAATGTCTCAGATCCCTCATTGTGGTACAGGGGAGATGAGCATTCCCGCATGGGAGAGGTTGACAAGCCGCACGCCAAAGCAGTCACCCTGTAGAGCGTAAGATACACGAAAGGGAACAAGTGGGAAGGAGGAATGACAGCACGCACACTCAGTGCCAGAACCTCACAGTGCAGCACACTTCTCACACAGCACTTTCCAAGGGAGACGGACATTCAAAACAAGCACCACCAAGGCAGTCAGCTCTTTTCCGTCAATGCGTTTGGCAGAGCAATTGTGTATCCTCCCACACAAAAATTTGAAAGGGAGAAACATTTCAGAATGCACCCAGGGAATTCACCAAGTAATGCCTTCTTGCTGCACTGTGGGGTTCCCATCGCCCCCTGGGTGGCAGCGTAGAGCTGCACATGGGCAAAGCGTGTCCCATGAGAGAACTCTTAGTTCAAACAGAGGCGCTCTGCACAGCCGAAGGCCAAATGAGAAGAAAACCGCGAGACTCAGACTCATGTGTTGCAGCATGCACCAAGTGAGAATAACATAGATAGCCCCTAAAGAGCGCTGCACATTTTGAAAAGCTCCTTCCCCGGGAAGATGCACATGCACAACAAGCCTCACAGAGGCCGTCTACGCTTATTCAGCAAGGCCAACGCGAGAGTGACTGCATTTCCTAGCCTA
>NW_007183714.1:0-801 GCF_000164805.1 Carlito syrichta
CGGGAAAGAGCCGGCGTCACCCCTGGGGGGTGCTCTGACCAGCAATGGGTCCCTCGGGAGGACGTGGGCCGTCCCCGGCCCGGACTGTCCGGGGCACGGGCAGATGGGTCCGTCACACGCGGAAATCGCTGGAAAGGCACTGTGGCACTCAGGGGGGTTCCTGTGGCTGGCCAGGCGTTCCTTGGAGCAAGGGGCGGTCCCCCACGCCTGTCCAGGACAGGGGCAGATGCGTTCAAGCCCGAAGGAATTGGCGGGAAAGAGCCGGTGTCACCCCTGGGGGGGTGCTCTGACCAGCAATGGGTCCCTCAGGAGGAAGTGGGCCATCCCCGACCCGGGCAGATGGGTCCATCACACATGGAATTCGCTGGAAAGGCACTGTGGCACTCAGGGGGGTTCCTGTGGCTGGCCAGGGGTTCCTTGGAGCAAGGGGGCGGTCCCTCCCGCCTGTCCAGGACAGGGCCAGATGCGTTCAAGCCCGAAGGAATTGGCGGGAAAGAGCCTGTGTCACCCCTGGGGGGTGCTCTGACCAGCAATGGGTCCCTCGGGAGGAAGTGGGCCGTCCCCGGCCCGGACTGTCCGGGGCACGGGCGGATGGGTCCATCACACATGGTATTCGCTGGAAAGGCTCTGTGGCACTCAGGGGAGTTCCTCTGGCTGGTCAGGGGTTCCTTGGAGCAAGGGGGCAGTCCCCCCTGCCTGTCCAGGACAGGACCAGATGCTTTCAAGCCCGAAGGAATCAGCCGGGAAAGAACCTGTGTCACCCCTGCGGGGGTCCTCTGACCAGCAATGGGTCCCTAGGGA
>NW_007183715.1:0-2070 GCF_000164805.1 Carlito syrichta
GGAATTGGCGGGAAAGAGCCTGTGTCACCCCTGGGGGGTGCTCTGACCAGCAATGGGTCCCTCGGGAGGAAGTGGGCCGTCCCCGGCCCGGACTGTCCGGGGCACGGGCGGATGGGTCCATCACACATGGTATTCGCTGGAAAGGCTCTGTGGCACTCAGGGGAGTTCCTCTGGCTGGTCAGGGGTTCCTTGGAGCAAGGGGGCAGTCCCCCCTGCCTGTCCAGGACAGGACCAGATGCTTTCAAGCCCGAAGGAATCAGCCGGGAAAGAACCTGTGTCACCCCTGCGGGGGTCCTCTGACCAGCAATGGGTCCCTAGGGAGGACGTGGGCTGTCCCCGGCCCTGACTGTCCGGGGCACGGGCAGATGGGTCCATCACACCTGGAATTCGCTGGAAAGGCTTGTGGCACTCAGGGGGGTTCCTGTGGCTGGCCAGGCGTTCTTTGGAGCAAGGGGCGATTCCCCACGCCTGTCCAGGACAGGGGCAGATGCGTTCAAGCCCGAAGGAATTGGCGGGGAAGAGCCGGCGTCACCCCTGGGGGGTGCTCTGACCAGCAGTGGGTCCCTCGGGAGGACGTGGGCCGTCCCCGGCCCGGACTGTCCGGGGCACGGGCGGATGGGTCCGTCACACGCGGAAATCGCTGGAAAGGCTCTGTGGCACTCAGGGGGGTTCCTGTGGCTGGCCAGGCGTTCCTTGGAGCAAGGGGGCGGTCCCCCCGCCTGTCCGGGACAGGGGCAGATGCGTTCAAGCCCGAAGGAATTGGCGGGAAAGAGCCGGTGTCACCCCTGGGGGGTGCTCTGACCAGCAATGGGTCCCTAGGGAGCAAGTGGGCCATCCCCGGCCCGGGCAGATGGGTCCATCACACATGGAATTCGCTGGAAAGGCTCTGTGGCACTCAGGGGAGTTCCTGTGGCTGGCCAGGGGTTCCTTCGAACAAGGGGGCGGTCCCCCCGCCTGTCCAGGACAGGGGCGATGCGTTCAAGCCCGAAAGAATTGGCGGGAAAGAGCCTGTGTCACCCTTGTGTGGGTCCTCTGACCAGCAATGGGTCCCTAGGGAGGAAGTGGGCTGTCCCCGGCCCTGACTGTCCGGGGCACGGGCAGATGGGTCCATCACACCTGGAATTCGCTGGAAAGGCTCTGTGGCACTCAGGGGGGTTCCTGTGGCTGGCCAGGCGTTCCTTGGAGCAAGGGGGCGGTCCCCCCGCCTGTCCGGGACAGGGGCAGATGCGTTCAAGCCCGAAGGAATTGGCGGGAAAGAGCCGGTGTCACCCCTGGGGGGTGCTCTGACCAGCAAAGGGTCCCTCGGGAGGAAGTGGGCCGTCCCCGGCCCTGACTGTCCGGGGCACGGGCGGATGGGTCCGTCACACGCGGAAATCACTGGAAAGGCTCTGTGGCACTCAGGGGGGTTCCTGAGGCTGGCCAGGCGTTCCTTGGAGCAAGGGGCGGTCCCCCACGCCTGTCCAGGACAGGGGCAGATGCGTTCAAGCCCGAAGGAATTGGCGGGAAAGAGCCGGTGTCACCCCTGGGGGGTGCTCTGACCAGTAATGGGTCCCTAGGGAGGAAGTTGTCGTCCCCACCCCTCCCTGTCCAGGAGACGGATGGATGGGGTCCTGCCCCATGACACGGGAAATAAATAATGCTCCACATGGTCCTTGAACAAAGTTTCCTTTTCTGTCTCCCTGACATGAATCTTGCTCTTCTTGCAGAGAGAAAAGAAGCACAGACGTGTCCATGGAGGACACTCAGGGCAACAAAGAGCACACTCTGGATGCACAACAGGAGGAAAGGTCTGGTCGTTGGCTGCTTTGAACACGCTATTTGTGCCGCCTCTTAGCCTTCATCGGTGCCCATCACTTCGGGCAAGCATGTCCTGTATTGATTGGAGTCTCCCCTGAATATTATATTTTACTTGACTGTTCTCCTAGCAGTTAAGTTTCTGTAGGTTTTGACCCTCAGGTTTCCAGAATGGAGAGCTATCACTCAGAACCCCGTGAAGGTGGCACATTTTCACCCTTCACATCCCAAGAGAGTCTTCCTGTAACAGTAGCTTGTTTGCTAGCTGAGTATAAG
>NW_007183716.1:0-4440 GCF_000164805.1 Carlito syrichta
CCGGGGCACGGGCAGATGGGTCCATCACACCTGGAATTCGCTGGAAAGGCTCTGTGGCACTCAGGGCGGGTTCCTGTGGCGGGCCAGGGGTTCCTTGGAGCAAGGGGGCGGTCCCCCCGCCTGTCCGGGACAGGGGCAGATGCGTTCAAGCCCGAAGGAATTGGCGGGAAAGAGCCGGCGTCACCCCTGGGGGGTGCTCTGACCAGCAGTGGGTCCCTCGGGAGGACGTGGGCCGTCCCCGGCCCGGACTGTCCGGGGCACGGGCGGATGGGTCCGTCACACGCGGAAATCGCTGGAAAGGCTCTGTGGCACTCAGGGGGGTTCCTGTGGCTGGCCAGGCGTTCCTTGGAGCAAGGGGGCGGTCCCCCCGCCTGTCCAGGACAGGGGCAGATGCGTTCAAGCCCGAAGGAATTGGCGGGAAAGAGCCGGCGTCACCCTTGGGGGGTGCTCTGACCAGCAATGGGTCCCTCGGGAGGACGTGGGCCGTCCCCGGCCCAGGCAGATGGGTCCATCACACATGGAATTCGCTGGAAAGGCTCTGTGGCACTCAGGGGGGTTCCTGTGGCTGGCCAGGCGTTCCTTGGAGCAAGGGGCGGTCCCCACGCCTGTCCAGGACAGGGGCAGATGCGTTCAAGCCCGAAGGAATTGGCGGGAAAGAGCCGGCGTCACCCCTGGGGGGTGCTCTGACCAGCAATGGGTCCCTCGGGAGGACGTGGGCCGTCCCCGGCCCGGACTGTCCGGGGCACGGGCGGATGGGTCCGTCACACGCGGAAATCGCTGGAAAGGCTCTGTGGCACTCAGGGGGGTTCCTGTGGCTGGCCAGGGGTTCCTTGGAGCAAGGGGGCGGTCCCTCCCGCCTGTCCGGGACAGGGGCAGATGCGTTCAAGCCCGAAGGAATAGGCGGGAAAGAGCCTGTGTCACCCCTGGGGGGGTGCTCTGACCAGCAATGGGTCCCTAGGGAGGACGTGGGCTGTCCCCGGCCCTGCCTGTACAGGAGACGGGCAGATGGGTCCATCACACCTGGAATTCGCTGGAAAGGCCCTGTGGCACTCAGGGGGGTTCCTGTGGCGGGCCAGGGGTTCCTTGGAGCAAGGGGGCGGTCCCTCCCGCCTGTCCGGGACAGGGGCAGATGCGTTCAAGCCCGAAGGAATTGGCGGGAAAGAGCCTGTGTCACACCTGGGGAGTGCTCTGACCAGCAATGGGTCCCTAGGGAGGAAGTTGTCGTCCCCACCCCTCCCTGTCCAGGAGACGGACGGATGGGTTCCTGCCCCATGACACGGGAAATAAATAATGCTCCACATGGTCCTTGAACAAAGTTTCCTTTTCTGTCTCCCTGACATGAATCTTGCTCTTCTTGCAGAGAGAAAAGAAGCACAGACGTGTCCATGGAGGACACTCAGGGCAACAAAGAGCACACTCTGGATGCACAACAGGAGGAAAGGTCTGGTCGTTGGCTGCTTTGAACACGCTATTTGTGTCACCTTTTAGCCTTTATCGGTGCCCATCACTTCGGGCAAGCATGTCCTGTATTGATTGGAGTCTCCCCTGAATATTATATTTTACTTGACTGTTCTCCTAGCAGTTAAGTTTCTGTAGTTTTTGACCCTCAGGTTTCCAGAATGGAGAGCTATCACTCAGAACCCCGTGAAGGTGGCACATTTTCACCCTTCACATCCCAAGAGAGTCTTCCTGTAACAGTAGCTTGTTTGCTAGCTGAGTATAAGACCAACGTCTGGGTGAATGGGGGTGATACCCTCATTGAATTGACTTCTCAGGACCTCCGTGCTGTTAGGAGGAAGTGGCGAGGAAACTGCTGTTAGATACAGGGAATGTTTCCCACAATGTATAGTGCACTACATCCTCCTTTGCCCTGGGGAGGTAAAGATTGTCAGGGAGCTTTCCTAGAAGTTACTTGGGAAGAACTATTCGGAGAGTGAGAGTAAATCAGTTCACCTTTTCAGATGACACGATTTCAGTTTCTGATATTGTGGTGTGAATCATGCCAAGTCCATTCACCTTTGAAACCATGTAATTTTTCAGTGTTTAAGAAATGTGACCGTGTTCCCCATTGTGTGTTCCAGGATGCGGCTTTTGTGCCAATATTCTGAGAAGCTTCAGATGCTGCTGCACGACTTGGTAAGAGACATGCAGAAGGCCGGGGGACAACAGGAGAAGCCAGCTGTAGGCATCAGGCTTTGCCTGAGGCTTAGTCGTTTGTATCCAAGTCTCAGGTCAATCGAGCTCATGCAGAGATTCGGGAAAGGAGGTGGAGGTCCCACGCCCACATGGCCAAGTTGGGTGGAAGCTGTGTGATGGGAGCCTGGACATCCTCTCTGGATTGCTTCTGTCTCTACTGAGATAGTTAGGTCATCAGTGAGAGACAGGGATGGGAGGAGCCAGACGAGGAGTCAGGGAACTGTCCCCTGAGCGTGGGTCCGTGGATGGACTACGGGTATGCAATCGTGAGGCAGCATTAAGGGTTCAATCGGATGCGTGTCAGAGCCATCGTGAATTTCCAGGGGGCCCCAAGGCTGGATCGCGGCAGAGCAGATGGAGAGTGGGATTTCCGAGACTGGGTTGAGCCCAGTGTTTTCCCAGAGGGAGCAGGGGGGAGGTCCTGCATGCGAGGATGGAGGTCTGATGTTGAAGTTGGGCCTGAGGGAGGTGAGGGCATGGGCCTGGGGCGTTGGGCAGTGGAAATTGCTCCGTTCACTGGGGGTCTGGGGTTGCTTGGCCACTGGGCTGTAGTCGGGAAGCCGTGACCTCCCTTGCCCTGTGGGAGGGCTTCGTGCTGGGACTAGAGGAGACTCAGCAAGTTGCACTGGTCAAGGGCCTCACTGTTTGGGGAACAACTCTGGTCCTGCCAGCCACTAGCTGTGAAATCATGAGGACAGTATTCATCTCTGCGCCTCAAATTCCTTTCCTGGGAAGGGGAACTTAGTGCGTACATACCTCTGGCTGGGTGCAATGCCCCATGCCTGTTGTCCCAGCTCCTCTAGAGGCTGTGGCGGGAGCATCGCTCAAGCCCAGGAGTCCTAGGACAACCTGGGCACGTGGCCAGAACCCTTCAGAATAGTCGAATGAATCCCCAACAATCCAAAAGAGCACTATCTCTGAGACACCTTGAGAATGAGAGAGTTCCATATAATCTGGTTATGTAAATGTCCAGAACTGTTCTGGAGACACGGTTCTGCACCACTGCTATTCCGCATATGACGTAGACATAGCCGTTATGGGGAATGGTGGAATCTTTGGAGAACTCTGGAGTGAACGGCCTGAGAGGAGAGACCGACATCACTGTTGAGGAAGCGGGCAAAGAGTGGAAAGGCCTGCATTACCTGGCGTTTCAGCTGTGCGTCCACTGAGACGAGCAAGGACTAATTCATGCTGACGCTATTGCCAAGGTCGGTGATTCTTACTTAATTTCTGTCAGGTGGGATCATTGACAGATCTTGCCTATTTGTGGTAAGTAATTTATGACTAGGGTCATCTATGGATTTTAGACCAAGAGTGAAGACATATGTTTTGAATCTTTGTAAGAGGGCACTTCTCTACTTAATGAGAAGTTGAATACCTTGTTTTGGGATATTAGTGGCGAGCACGGTTATTGAAAATGGTTCATAAAACTGTTAACCAGAAGGTGTACCCCAGGATGAATTTCAAGACTCTTCCTTTACAGTGAATGTAGAGTTAATGTTTTTGAAATATTAACGTTTACAGTATTTTGGCCACATTTTTGTTTTCTGTTTCCAGGGTTTGATTCACGAGGTCGTGAAAAGTTTGCTACAAGTCCTATCAGCGCTGATGCAGAAACACCAAGTAATTCACACCCTATTTGAGCAATTGAAGCAGGTCTGTTGTGTGGGGTGTCAAAATACATTCTCAAAACTGCAATGTACACAGCTTGCTTCTGTCCAAGTTCACCAGAAAACATTCTGGTGATATAACTTAAATTTGGAGTCATTTTCAGTTGGAATTTTTCACTGCAAATTTAATGTCATTGGTAATTATGTTTTACATGTTTGGTTTCATGAATAGTTTGGAGAGGTCTTTTGAAGACGGGTAAGAAGAGTTGGAGATTTTCCCTAGAAATTTGCTTGTTGTGTCTAAGATTGTTCCTTTGTTACCACGTGAATGAAGATGTGATGTTCCAGAACCAGCCTTTATGAGGTCGGCGCTAAAGATGTTGTGGAAAGAAAGCTTCTAAATCCTCTCTAGATGTCTTTTCCTTGTCATTCACATTTTCCTTTACATAGGAAGGAGGGAGTGGAACTCTTGAGTAGCTCTTTCATTTCTCACGTGCTCTCTCCGTCTTTTATGGCATACTTGCTTTCCAAAGTGTTAGTGATTGATCACGGTTTTGTAGGCCAACTTTCAGTCATAAGAGATGGCAGCCCAAATCGGTAACAGAATAGAAAAACCAGAGGAGTGTATTCAGTT
>NW_007183717.1:0-5599 GCF_000164805.1 Carlito syrichta
CCTGTGTCACCCCTGGGGGGGTGCTCTGACCAGCAATGGGTCCCTAGGGAGGACGTGGGCTGTCCCCGGCCCTGCCTGTACAGGAGACGGGCAGATGGGTCCATCACACCTGGAATTCGCTGGAAAGGCCCTGTGGCACTCAGGGGGGTTCCTGTGGCGGGCCAGGGGTTCCTTGGAGCAAGGGGGCGGTCCCTCCCGCCTGTCCGGGACAGGGGCAGATGCGTTCAAGCCCGAAGGAATTGGCGGGAAAGAGCCTGTGTCACACCTGGGGAGTGCTCTGACCAGCAATGGGTCCCTAGGGAGGAAGTTGTCGTCCCCACCCCTCCCTGTCCAGGAGACGGACGGATGGGTTCCTGCCCCATGACACGGGAAATAAATAATGCTCCACATGGTCCTTGAACAAAGTTTCCTTTTCTGTCTCCGTGACATGAATCTTGCTCTTCTTGCAGAGAGAAAAGAAGCACAGACGTGTCCATGGAGGACACTCAGGGCAACAAAGAGCACACTCTGGATGCACAACAGGAGGAAAGGTCTGGTCGTTGGCTGCTTTGAACACGCTATTTGTGCCGCCTCTTAGCCTTCATCGGTGCCCATCACTTCGGGCAAGCATGTTCTGTATTTATTGGAGTCTCCACTCAATATTATATTTTACTTGACTGTTCTCCTAGCAGTTAAGTTTCTGTAGTTTTTGACCCTTAGGTTTCCAGAATGGAGAGCTATCACTCAGAACCCCGTGAAGGTGGCACATTTTCACCCTTCACATCTCAAGAGAGTCTTCCTGTAACAGTAGCTTGTTTGCTAGCTGAGTATAAGACCAACGTCTGGGTGAATGGGGGTGATACCCTCATTGAATTGACTTCTCAGGACCTCCGTGCTGTTAGGAGGAAGTGGCGAGGAAACTGCTGTTAGATACAGGGAATGTTTCCCACAATGTATAGTGCACTACATCCTCCTTTGCCCTGGGGAGGTAAAGATTGTCAGGGAGCTTTCCTAGAAGTTACTTGGGAAGAACTATTCGGAGAGTGAGAGTAAATCAGTTCACCTTTTCAGATGACACGATTTCAGTTTCTGATATTGTGGTGTGAATCATGCCAAGTCCATTCACCTTTGAAACCATGTAATTTTTCAGTGTTTAAGAAATGTGACCGTGTTCCCCATTGTGTGTTCCAGGATGCGGCTTTTGTGCCAATATTCTGAGAAGCTTCAGATGCTGCTGCACGACTTGGTAAGAGACATGCAGAAGGCCGGGGGACAACAGGAGAAGCCAGCTGTAGGCATCAGGCTTTGCCTGAGGCTTAGTCGTTTGTATCCAAGTCTCAGGTCAATCGAGCTCATGCAGAGATTCGGGAAAGGAGGTGGAGGTCCCACGCCCACATGGCCAAGTTGGGTGGAAGCTGTGTGATGGGAGCCTGGACATCCTCTCTGGATTGCTTCTGTCTCTACTGAGATAGTTAGGTCATCAGTGAGAGACAGGGATGGGAGGAGCCAGACGAGGAGTCAGGGAACTGTCCCCTGAGCGTGGGTCCGTGGATGGACTACGGGTATGCAATCGTGAGGCAGCATTAAGGGTTCAATCGGATGCGTGTCAGAGCCATCGTGAATTTCCAGGGGGCCCCAAGGCTGGATCGCGGCAGAGCAGATGGAGAGTGGGATTTCCGAGACTGGGTTGAGCCCAGTGTTTTCCCAGAGGGAGCAGGGGGGAGGTCCTGCATGCGAGGATGGAGGTCTGATGTTGAAGTTGGGCCTGAGGGAGGTGAGGGCATGGGCCTGGGGCGTTGGGCAGTGGAAATTGCTCCGTTCACTGGGGGTCTGGGGTTGCTTGGCCACTGGGCTGTAGTCGGGAAGCCGTGACCTCCCTTGCCCTGTGGGAGGGCTTCGTGCTGGGACTAGAGGAGACTCAGCAAGTTGCACTGGTCAAGGGCCTCACTGTTTGGGGAACAACTCTGGTCCTGCCAGCCACTAGCTGTGAAATCATGAGGACAGTATTCATCTCTGCGCCTCAAATTCCTTTCCTGGGAAAGGGAACTTAGTGCCTACATACCTCTGGCTGGGTGCAATGCCCCATGCCTGTTGTCCCAGCTCCTCTAGAGGCTGTGGCGGGAGCATCGCTCAAGCCCAGGAGTCCTAGGACAACCTGGGCACGTGGCCAGAACCCTTCAGAATAGTCGAATGAATCCCCAACAATCCAAAAGAGCACTATCTCTGAGACACCTTGAGAATGAGAGAGTTCCATATAATCTGGTTATGTAAATGTCCAGAACTGTTCTGGAGACACGGTTCTGCACCACTGCGATTCCGCATATGACATAGACATAGCCGTTATGGGGAATGGTGGAATCTTTGGAGAACTCTGGAGTGAACGGCCTGAGAGGAGAGACCGACATCACTGTTGAGGAAGCGGGCAAAGAGTGGAAAGGCCTGCATTACCTGGCGTTTCAGCTGTGCGTCCACTGAGACGAGCAAGGACTAATTCATGCTGACGCTATTGCCAAGGTCGGTGATTCTTACTTAATTTCTGTCAGGTGGGATCATTGACAGATCTTGCCTATTTGTGGTAAGTAATTTATGACTAGGGTCATCTATGGATTTTAGACCAAGAGTGAAGACATATGTTTTGAATCTTTGTAAGAGGGCACTTCTCTACTTAATGAGAAGTTGAATACCTTGTTTTGGGATATTAGTGGTGAGCACGGTTATTGAAAATGGTTCATAAAACTGTTAACCAGAAGGTGTACCCCAGGATGAATTTCAAGACTCTTCCTTTACAGTGAATGTAGAGTTAATGTTTTTGAAATATTAACGTTTACAGTATTTTGGCCACATTTTTGTTTTCTATTTCCAGGGTTTGATTCACGAGGTCGTGAAAAGTTTGCTACAAGTCCTATCAGCGCTGATGCAGAAACACCAAGTAATTCACACCCTATTTGAGCAATTGAAGCAGGTCTGTTGTGTGGGGTGTCAAAATACATTCTCAAAACTGCAATGTACACAGCTTGCTTCTTTCCAAGTTCACCAGAAAACATTCTGGTGATATAACTTAAATTTGGAGTCATTTTCAGTTGAAATTTTTCACTGCAAATTTAATGTCATTGGTAATTATGTTTTACATGTTTAGTTTCATGAATAGTTTGGAGAGGTCTTTTGAAGACGGGTAAGAAGAGTTGGAGATTTTCCCTAGAAATTTGCTTGTTGTGTCTAAGATTGTTCCTTTGTTACCACGTGAATGAAGATGTGATGTTCCAGAACCAGCCTTTATGAGGTCGGCGCTAAAGATGTTGTGGAAAGAAAGCTTCTAAATCCTCTCTAGATGTCTTTTCCTTGTCATTCACATTTTCCTTTACATAGGAAGGAGGGAGTGGAACTCTTGAGTAGCTCTTTCATTTCTCACGTGCTCTCTCCGTCTTTTATGGCATACTTGCTTTCCAAAGTGTTAGTGATTGATCACGGTTTTGTAGGCCAACTTTCAGTCATAAGAGATGGCAGCCCAAATCGGTAACAGAATGGAAAAACCAGAGGAGTGTATTCAGTTCAGGCGTTGAACATTACCTTCTGTTCCAAAGTGACCATGACAGTTTCTTCTTTACACTTCCATCGTTTTAGGAGTCAGTAGAATTACTTTATTGTGACTATTTCTTTGAAAAATTGTGTGGAATACATGCTCAAAGGTCATTTCTTTTTTAAGGTTTTTATTATAAAGATGTGGGGTACATTTCAGGGTTAAGTGTACCAACATGGATCATGCAGGTACCCTTGTTGCTGAGGTATGCCCCTCCCTCCCCTAGCAGATTCCCTCAGCTGCCGTTCCCACCCTCCCTCTCCTGTCAGTTTCCCACTACTGCCAAATGTTTTCTTATCACATTAAAATTGTTCCTTGGATTTGGAGACGACCATACTCAGTGATTTATCACAGAAACAAAGAACAGCGTGCCACATGTTCTCACTCATAAGCGGACCTTGAACAAATGTCACTTCTAAACGGACTTAGATGGCTTAAATAAACGGAGAAAAGAATTTGAAAGGAGGACTCTTGAAAGAGCTTGAAATTATCTCCATGCCAAATGGTGATTTAAATTAGAGCTTGAAAGTAGAGTCCATGCTACTGTCCTGTTTCCTAGAAACCATTTATTAAGTAGTGTGAAGATTTCCATGCAACCCTTTTCTTCTGAATGTCATTGCTAAATGTGACCGTTTATAGGAGGAAGCTTGGCTTGATCTTTGAGTCCTCCCAGTCCTTTCTCCTTCCTGTCCACTGACCTGTCACGAGGCCTAGGAGTTTTCACCTCTGCAGTGGTATTTGCGTGGTTTTCTTCCCATTGCTACCGGTGCTGCCCTGGTTCAAGTCGTCAGCCTTCCTTGCTTGGGCCATTAGACATTTTGCTGTGACACTCTGCTTCTCTGAACCGCCCTCACAGTTCTGTAAAATTCTCTTCCTGCCACATAGCTCTTCCCCCTCCCCAACCTGTCAGTGGATGCCCTGTCTAAATTCCTGGATATTCCAGGAACCTTCCCTTACATGACTCCCTTTACAGCTTCCTTTGCTCTGTCCTTCCTGTCCCCTCTGGGATGTAAGTCTTCTCTGCAGTAAGTCACCAGAACTTCCATCCTTTGCTTGTGCCCTTCCTTGAGAATACTCTTCAAGATGTTCCCTTTAGCCACTGAAATCCAGTTTTTTTTTGCCACCAAAGTGGACATAATCTCCATTTGTGCATACGTTCATGAGTGAGTTGCCCTTCTACACCAATCTCAAAATGTTAATATTACATCTGTTTGTGTGTTGGCTCATGTCACCGGATGATGGAAAGGATCATATATTTATTTTTCAATTCCTCCACCGTAGCTAACATGGTGCTGTTTCAGACGTAGGGACTACTTCACTATTTGTTGAAGACATAGGATAGATTTTAAATCGCAAAAGATGACAAACATAATTTAATGCTTCTTCACTCCTGAAGAGTTCACACACCAGGGCGTTTCCTTCCCTCTGACAGTTATGTTCCACGGACTATTCATGACAATAAATGGGTCATTACTTGGTGGAAAGTTGTTGTTTCTTGAGATAGGACTGCCAGTCTTATTCTGTGTGATTCAGTCTTAATCTTGAACTTTGCTGTTCACCTTGCTGTTTGCTCAAGCAAAGTCTATGACTGCTATACCTGCTATAATCAGAATTGACTTCAATCCGGCATTGAAAAACTTTAATTGGGTAGTTAGAGCTTCATGTATGAAATTAAGAATCGATAATCAGCGTCTTTGAATGGTAAATTGGTTTATTTTAGTCTCTGATGGCCTATGTTTCAAATGTGGCATGTCGTGCAGTGGTCTGTAGCTGAACTTGACTTTTTCGTGTAGAGTTTCCAGGACTTGGAGGAGAATGAGGAGAGCCCTCCTGGTGGAGCACAGAGGGAACTTTAAGACATAGGGGCCATGATACAAGAAAACATTCTGTTGGAGACTGTAAGTAGTGCCTACTTAAGATTAGAAACTAAAGATTGTTGTAAGCACTGGAATAATTTATCTGCAGAAATGTGTATAACGATGATCTGTGTTTCCTTTCTTGAGAGCAGCCGCAAGAGTTGGCACGTATTCGAATGTTTCTTGG
>NW_007183718.1:0-1152 GCF_000164805.1 Carlito syrichta
CCGGTTCCTGAGTTCTGGTCGATTGGTCCACTCTCTCTGTTTGTTCTGTGGAGCGGAGGGCAATCTGTTGGTTCAGGTTGCGGCTCATAGAGTCTGGATCCCGGACAACTGGCTGGGAGGCGGGCCTTGCTTGTCCTTAGGCCACCCCTGGGCCACAGCCAAGCCCAGCAATGGCAGTGGCTCAAAGGGCCAGCCTAATCTGAGGACGAAGCAGGACCTCCAGGCCCAGGCACCAAAAACGTTACAGCAACTACAGCAACTCACCGGGGACGGGAATGAATGCACTCAGAACAGGCACCAGAGACTGAGAGGAGAATCAAAGGTGTTTATTCCAGAAGTCTCAGGCAGAGTAGCCTCCCAAAACCTGAGCCCCGACCCTCAGTTTCAAGCTGCTTTCACAGAGCTTTTGATTACAACATACATGGGTTTGCCATTGGTGGATTTACAATTTTAAATTTAGAACCAGGAATGGTTACTTCCATGCCAAGCATGGAAGCAGACGTTTTTATGGACATTTCCATATGAGGTACAATAAAGCATGGTTACAGAAGCAGAGATGGCATGCAGCTGCTTACTTAAGAAAAGATCCTTGAGGTCAGCTTCCCTGCTTAATTCCGTTTTTCTTTTTTTTTTTTTTTTTTTTTTTTCATTAATCAGTAGTTTTTATTATGGTTTTGTAGGGTACAGTTAAGGGTAGGTGTACAATGACGTTTCATTCAGGCACCCTGTAAATAAAAAGTGTTTTCCCATCCCCCGACAAATATTTGCTACTGTTAATCCCATCCCCCTCCCCCCCGAAGGTTCCCAGTACCATCCGTCATTTTCTCATAGTATTGCATTGGATGTTCAAGGTCCATTATATGAGTGAAAACATGTGATATTCGGATTTTTGTTTTTGGGAGAGGTCACTCAGTATTATAAACTCTAGTTCCATCCAGGTTGCAGCGAAATTCATGATTTTGTTCTTTTTTATGGCTGCGTAATATTCCATCGTGTATATGTACCACATTTTTTTAATCCAGTCCTCTTTTGATGGGCAGCATGGTTGTTTCCAGGTTCTTGCTATTGTGAACAATGCTGCGATAAACATACGTGTGCAGGTATCTTTTTTATAGAGTGATTTGTGTTCTTCAGGGTATATTCCCAGTAGGG
>NW_007183719.1:0-833 GCF_000164805.1 Carlito syrichta
TTAATGATCTCAGTACTTGTCTCTATGTCAACAACCAATTGACCATAGAGGTGTGGATTTATTTTTGGACCTAGAAATTCAGTTCCATTGATCTCTATGTATATCTTTGTGCTAGCATCATGCAGTTTTCTCCTAATTTGCAGTCAGATTTGAAATTGAGAAATACGAGCCTCCAAGTTGGCTTTTCTTTAGCATGATTGATTTGGCCACTTGGAACTCCTTAAAATTTCACATGAGTGTTAGGACTGGCTTGCCCACTTCTGCCAAAAGGATGTTGAGATTTTCATAAAAATCACAATGATTTTGTAGATTGTTCTGTGTTGTGCTGCCATCTAAAAAATGATTACGTCTTCTACATGAACATAAGATGTCTCTACATTTATTTTGGCTGTCTTGAATTAATTTCAGCAACTTTTGTAATTTTCCACATCCAAATCTTACACTTTGGTTAAATATGGTCTTAAGTATAGTATTACTGTTTATTATTTTTTACACAGAATTGTCTTCTTAATTTTACTTTCATATTGCTTATAGCTAGTATATAGAAGTAAAATAGATTTTGGTGTATTGAAAAAGAAAAGGAGCCAGGCTTGGTGGCTCAGCCTGTAATCCCGTGCCTTTGGGAGGCTGAGGTGAGTGGATTGCCTGAGCCCGCGGGTTCGAGACCCGCCTGGGCAACTTGGTGAGACCTCATCTCTACAATAAATAAAAAATGAGCCGTGCATGGTAACGTGAACCTGTAGTTCCAGATACTTGGAAGGCTGAGAAGGAAGAATCACTGGAGCCCAGCAGGTCTATGCTGCGGTGGCCGGGAAGCAGCCACTGAGACAGAG
>NW_007183720.1:0-1119 GCF_000164805.1 Carlito syrichta
TGAACTAATTAGATAAGTTTGAAAAATAACTTTCTCCAAATAATTTTTCTGAAGTGACTTTATATAAACATATATATCTCAAAAATCAAATAGAAATACAGTGTAAAGCAAGAGTCCCCACTGATCATAGTCATTTGACATCCAAAGCTTTCTCTGAATAATCTAAAAATTATCTCTAAATACAAATAGTAACATGTGAGATATTTTTCATCTCTAAAAATATTAAATTAAATTTCCTACTATAGCAAGTCAAGATGCTATGTAAACTGACCAACTATACCAAGTGACAAATTAGCTATTTATCACTTAAGATCATAAATGCTCAGCATTTTACAAAATTTACTATTATCTCCATAGTTTGTCCATTCCTTAATCTCTCAGCAGGTAATCAGAACAATTTAATAATTATTATACTTCACCTTCTGATATACTTGGTGGCCTAACTTTTTCAAAGAAGAGAGTCAACATTATACGATATTTAACCCTGAAAGTACTCACAAAACCAGTTAAAATGTGGCTGGTTTTTGCTTAAATTTTACACTCTGCAATAAAATTTTATATGCAACCTTATTGTATAAAATAGCTGGCCAGAACCTTAAGAAAAACAATACAAAGAAACTTCCCCTGCCCACCAAAAGAAATTGGAAAGCTATGGAAATAAATGGATTTGCTTTTCAATAATTACTTAGCAATAGAGGGTTAGCCCATCACAGTTTTGAGAAACAGCTTTTCACTTTTTCACTAGAATTTTAAAATGCTGAGATCTACTTAAGATATGTTCTGTCCCCTTAAGCAAAAGAACACTTAGCCATGAATGCTCCCTACATCTCTACACCTGCTCCTAAGCTTCCCAGTACTATACATTTCTCAGCCATTCCATATGTGAACAAAGACCAGGCAATGAAAATAATGTCCTTAAGCTCAGGGTAATATGTGAAAAGACTGTATTGTCACAATTATTTAAGGAAAAAAAATACACATGCATATATGCATATAAGCTTATAATATAATAAAATTTAGTTTAAAGACCTTAAGAGAAAGTATGGAGTGTGTAACATAACACTTCTGGGAGTTTCAGCCTTACGCAGTCAAACACCACGGCAGTAATCTGAACTGAAG
>NW_007183721.1:0-794 GCF_000164805.1 Carlito syrichta
CTGCATTGTCACAATTATTTAAGGAAAAAAATACCACGCATATATGCATATAAGCTTATAATATAATAAAAGTTAGTTTAAAGACCTTAAGAGAAAGTATGGAGTGTGTAACATAACACTTCTGGGAGTTTCAGCCTTACGCAGTCAAACACCACGGCAGTATTCTGAACTGAAGATCTTCTGGGGAGGGGTATCCACACAGAAGGCAAGTACTCATTATTCTAGTTTCTTCTGGAAGTAATATCCTTATTTACCTTATTTTAAACACATATTTAAAGTCATATTTATTTGCTTCTAAATCTCTATTTTCCATGAGATCTTGCTCTTGCTAAGTGGGTTTTTCTCGAGGCATTTTTCAAAAGCATAAACCCCTAAGTTGATGAATAGTATTCTGGTGTGTCATTAAACAAAATGTATGGATACCTTGGGGCCTTTAATAATATAATTTAATGTAATAAAAATAAAGTTTACTGGAAGAATAAAATGAAACAATTAACAAATCTCCCTAGTCTCCCTCAATTTGCGATTAAAGAACAATGCAATTTGCCCTTTTAGCAATTATTTCAAACGACCAAACTTGTGAAAATTAAAAGTTGTTATTAATAGAATGGGTCACTTTTTCACTCACTGGAGCAGGTAAAATACACAACATATTAAGTAATATAATTATCTTTTCCTTTTCATTTTGTGCATAACACCAACTAAACACCAAAAATTGGGAGAAAAAACTTTTAAATTAGTTTAATACATTTAGGGATTATCAGTGTTTTAAACTATTAAGGATTATTTCATTT
>NW_007183722.1:0-831 GCF_000164805.1 Carlito syrichta
TAACCCCTAAGTTGATGAATAGTATTCTGGTGTGTCATAAACAAAATGTATGGATACCGTGGGGCCTTTAATAATATAATTTAATGTAATAAAAATAAAGTTTACTGGAAGAATAAAATGAAACAATTAACAAATCTCCCTAGTCTCCCTCAATTTGCGATTAAAGAACAATGCAATTTGCCCTTTTAGCAATTATTTCAAACGACCAAACTTGTGAAAATTAAAAGTTGTTATTAATAGAATGGGTCACTTTTTCACTCACTGGAGCAGGTAAAAGTACACAACATATTAAGTAATATAATTATCTTTTCCTTTTCATTTTGTGCATAACACCAACTAAACACCAAAAATTGGGAGAAAAAACTTTTAAATTAGTTTAAATACATTTAGGGATTATCAGTGTTTTAAAACTATTAAGGATTATTTCATTTCCAACACAACAAATAGCAAGTCACTCAATGACTCCCAAGTAGTATATCGCTAACTAAAAATAAATTACAGAAGCAAACAAGCAGCAGCAGCCATTGGCAAAAACAAAACAAAACAAAAAGAAACAAAAAACTCATCTTAATTTTTTCTTCAATGTTACATTGAAAAGAAACGATCACCAAATAAAATAATAGCATTTATATTCTTGACTTTTTAAAGTTCTTGGACATGAAGACATCTAAATTTGATTTCCAGAAATTGCTACACAGTCCTAACTTCATTGTCACTAGTCCTTTACTTAAAATGTAATTGTACAAGATAGTGGTTGAAATATTCCCATAAAGTAGCATAAGCAGTCATTTTACATTCTGGTTTATATGGAACAACCTCAGTTTATGACTG
>NW_007183723.1:0-730 GCF_000164805.1 Carlito syrichta
GTTTTTATCTGTTTCAGTATAAGCCTCTCTCTCTATTTGTTGGAACACTCGTTTGTTTCCCCCCTTACTCCTCTATCTCTCCACTCCCCTCTTCAACCCACTATCTGCTCCATTCTCTCCCTCTGCTAACCACATTTTATTTCAGGGAGTAAACATACAACCCACTGCACAGACAGATTCCAGGGCAGTGGGAAGTGGGTTCCACATTATCCACACACCTTTCAGCGAATACCAGGACCTGCAGACAGATTTTGAATCACAGCTCTCCCCTTAAGTAAATCTCAAAACTGCAAAAAGGACCACCTTCAACCTACAGTGCAACTCCAGAATTGAACAAAGTAAGAGGACATACATAAAGAATAGGAGATTGAACAAACAGAAGTAAAACCAATGCCTTTACCCCTGAATAACAGAATTAAAGAAGACGGTGACATGGAAGGAAGGAAAAAGTACGGAGGGGGAAAAACCACACAAATGAAGAAAAACCAAAAGAAGCATATAGGTCTCACACAGACTCCTGGGAAATCAGACACTGAGAAACAGATTCTGGAACACAAACAATGAAGAGCCCCCAGAATGACTGGCCACATGCAACAAACCCAGACATCAAGACATTAATTTGAGAGAATTTAAAAAATTGAGGAGAGACAAGAGGAAAATAGGAAGGAGCTGATGTCAGAAATGACAGCAGTAAAGAATATTGTGATGGAAATGAACAACAGACTAATAA
>NW_007183724.1:0-818 GCF_000164805.1 Carlito syrichta
AACACAAGGTTCTGTTATGGTTAGCAGAGGGACGCAAATGGCAGTGGAGTGGCACTTGCTGGCAGCATCTAGGTACCCTTCACTTTGTGGATGCAAACCTAAGTTATTGGGAAGAAAGGTCCAGAATCAAATGAAATGATGCACATTAACTACCTGACAAAAAGCTTGACAACTTGTAGTCTCTGAATTGCTCTTATCATCTGTTCTCTCTTTCTTCTTTTTGGACGTGGGATACTAGCCATAATATTGCTTGGTATTGTTTAACATAAAGTCTTCCCATCTCCTATAATCATAAGTGATATTGGTTGAAGGATTACTGTGCTAGGTGCCAAACCAAGTTTTCTGTGGTATAATCTTATTTAATACTTACAACTCTATGAGGTAGTTTTTTAAAATCACATTTTTCATTAAAAAGCCTTTAATAGTATAATTGGTTTTCCCAGTATCACATAGGTCATAAATAATGAGGGGCAATTCAAAACCAAGTAGTCTGATTCCAAAGTTCATGCTTTTGACATGATAAAATCTGCCTTGCTCTATAAACATTTCATCATTTCAGTTTAAAAATATAAGGGAAAAATACAATTTTAAATATGCTTTTCACTCTGTGATGTGCTTAAATATTGCTATTACTGGCATAGCATCACCTTATACTGTCTCTTCTATTTGATACAAAAATTTCAATGTTTAATGCAATAAATGAAAGACTACTATAAACTGAATTGTGTCCCCTACATTCATAGGTTGAAGTCCTAACCTTTCCTTTATTTCTCCCTACCATGTAAACGATACATGAAAAGTTGATCATTTACAATCCA
>NW_007183725.1:0-832 GCF_000164805.1 Carlito syrichta
CTAAGTTATTGGGAAGAAAGGTCCAGAATCAAATGAAATGATGCACATTAACTACCTGACAAAAAGCTTGACAACTTGTAGTCTCTGAATTGCTCTTATCATCTGTTCTCTCTTTCTTCTTTTTGGACGTGGGATACTAGCCATAATATTGCTTGGTATTGTTTAACATAAAGTCTTCCCATCTCCTATAATCATAAGTGATATTGGTTGAAGGATTACTGTGCTAGGTGCCAAACCAAGTTTTCTGTGGTATAATCTTATTTAATACTTACAACTCTATGAGGTAGTTTTTTAAAATCACATTTTTCATTAAAAAGCCTTTAATAGTATAATTGGTTTTCCCAGTATCACATAGGTCATAAATAATGAGGGGCAATTCAAAACCAAGTAGTCTGATTCCAAAGTTCATGCTTTTGACATGATAAAATCTGCCTTGCTCTATAAACATTTCATCATTTCAGTTTAAAAATATAAGGGAAAAATACAATTTTAAATATGCTTTTCACTCTGTGATGTGCTTAAATATTGCTATTACTGGCATAGCATCACCTTATACTGTCTCTTCTATTTGATACAAAAATTTCAATGTTTAATGCAATAAATGAAAGACTACTATAAACTGAATTGTGTCCCCTACATTCATAGGTTGAAGTCCTAACCTTTCCTTTATTTCTCCCTACCATGTAACGATACATGAAAAGTTGATCATTTACAATCCAGAAGGAGATCCTTTACCAGAACCTGACCATGCTGGCACCTTGATCTTCAATTTCAAGCCTTCAGAACTGTGAGAAATAAATGTTTGTTGTTTGTCACCTATTGTATTTTGTTT
>NW_007183726.1:0-720 GCF_000164805.1 Carlito syrichta
CCCCTCCCCCCACTGCTGCCATTCTACTCGTGTGTGGAAGTCTCCGGTCCCAGCCCCCTCCAGATCCCTCCCCAGCTGCATTGTCTCCAGCCCGGGTACCCAGCATCAAGCCGCCGGTCACACAGGGAGGCTCTGGGCACCCGCCCCTCAGAGACGCTGGTTCCATTTCTGGCTGAAGTCCTCTGTAGGGTCCCAGCGCCACTCTCGCTGTTTAGAGCCTGCCCTTTGGAACTTTGGAGCTCTGGAACTCCGGGTCCATCCTGGCTGAGGCACTCAGCATGAGACCCCAAATCAGAGGACCCAGACAAGCGGAGAAAAACAGACCTGCTTAAACTGCCTTGCCATTCTCCAGGCAGAGACTTCCATTGCCCTGCCCACCTATCAACAAACTTTACCTAATTTCCTAAGGCCAGGTATTGCAGCGTGCGGGGAAGTTTTGGGTTCCTGCTCCCTCCAGCTCTCTCTCCTGGCCCGGCACCCAGCACCGCCGGTGGCACAGGGAGGCTCTGAGTGCCCACCCCTCAGAGACACCGGTTCCATTACTGGCTGAAGTCCTCTGTAGAGTCCCAGCGCAACTCTTGCCATTTAGAGCCTGCCCTTTGGAACTTTGGAGCTCTGGAACTCCAGGTCCACCCTGGCTGAGGCATTCAGCGTGAGATCCCAAACCAGAGGACCCAGACAGCGGAGAAACAGATCTGCTTAAACTGCCTTGCCATTCTC
>NW_007183727.1:0-946 GCF_000164805.1 Carlito syrichta
GAATCCCCATCTGGGATCATTGTAGTGGCTTGGTAGTTCCCAGGAAATCACTCTGCCATTTGCTAAAATGAAATAAGCTAACAGCAATTATGCTTCTGCATGTAGTTGTTTTTCACAGCTTAAACTTTCCTGCCCCTGCTACCGTCTCTCCACTCTTAGGAGCTCACAGGCAAGATGTTATTAGTACATTATATCAGAAGCACATGCACTTCACTTAACTGTGAAGAGACCTCACCCCCAGTCCTTGGGGCAGAACCCCAGGCCCTCCCCTCCTAGGCCTGAGCCCTCGGATGTGTTTAGTTTTGACTTTTGTATTCCTTAGCGGCCTTTGGTGGTGGTTGAGTATGAGGGGCTGGCCTCCCACCTGCTGGGAGAGGGCTGGGAGGAGCTGGGAGCGCACTGATGGGCGGCCATCTGTCTCTGCAGATGTCATGTGATCCCCACAGCGCTGCAGCCAGAGTGGGGATACTCTCAGTGGTGGAGATTGGTTGGACCCCGGGGCTGCCATCCCGTAGGCGGCGAGGCAGGGCCGGGCTGGGGGCTGCAGAGGACACCCGGGCATCGGCTCGTCTCGCTTTGAAATGCATGGGCGCTGTCCGGCAAGAGAGATCTCAGGTCAAGGGACAGTTGGAGCAGAAGCAGGCTGAAGAGTTCCTGCCCTTTCTAGGTCATCTGATTGGTGATAAAACGGGAATTTACAAAACGCAAGGGGGATTGGAGGCAGATCACCTGAAGGCTGAGGATTCTACTTCAGGCCTCCGGCCTCGGCCTCAGGCCATGATTCGCCACAGCTTGGCCAGTGCACCAGACCGGTCAGAAACAAACATTCCCAGGCACCAGGTTGCTGTTGCCGTAATGGGGGGAAGTTGGTAGCTTACAGGTATCCGAACATCTTGTATTTTCTAGAATTTTCCAAACCGTTGTTTGTGACCAGTTCACCAATGTC
>NW_007183728.1:0-895 GCF_000164805.1 Carlito syrichta
CACCAGACCGGTCAGAAACAAACATTCCCAGGCACCAGGTTGCTGTTGCCGTAATGGGGGGAAGTTGGTAGCTTACAGGTATCCGAACATCTTGTATTTTCTAGAATTTTCCAAACCGTTGTTTGTGACCAGTTCACCAATGTCCCCTCACACCCTCTCTCAGGAGATCTTTGCCCTCCGCTGGGCCCGGGCTGTCTCAGGTCTCTGTGGACTGAGCTCCGTGAGTTCCCTTGGCGAGGCAGGAGGTAGGGTGGTTCAGCAGACCTGGGGCGGCTTTTGGGCAGAGGCCGGAATGTCCCTTTGTTCCCCACGACCGTTCCCTGATGCAGAGGGCTTTCAGCTGGAAAGGAGCTGCTTGATAGGCGCCACTGGAAGGTGCAGCTCCACCTGACTCCCAGCCGGCTTTCATGCAAGGCCCCAGGCCAGCGCAGCCTTCCAGCAGGGCAGTGTGGCCAGACTCCCAGGGTGTGAGTTCCCTGAGGGCATGCCTTACTTACCTCTGCGCACCCCAACCCAGCGCCTAGTAGGCACTCAGCTAAACGAAGCGCATGTGCTTTTGATATAATGTACTGATAACATCTTGCATTTAAAAGAACATTTTACATGAGACTTCTTCTAGATTAAGAACTGGTGTGCTTCAAAGGACACTGTCAAGAAAGAGAAGGCCGGGCGCAGTGGCTCAAGCCTGTCCTCCCAGCACTTTGGGAGGCCGAGGCGAGAGGACTGCCTGAGCCTAGGGGTTTGAGACCAGCCTAGGCAACTTGGTGAGACCTTGTCTCTACAATAAATCAAAAAATTAGCCAGGCATGGTGGCACGCGCCTGTAGTTCCAGCTACTTGGGAGGCTGAGGTGGAAGGACTGCCTGACTCTAGCAGGTCAAGGCTATGATGATCGT
>NW_007183729.1:0-1277 GCF_000164805.1 Carlito syrichta
TCAACCCTTGAAGCCCTTGTAGCAGGGCCTTAAATGATAATCACCCACTTCTACCACATTAGGTAGAGATACCACAAATATTCAGAAATATATGTCTCTTCATAATTAGCACAGAGTGCATTTTATTTGAAATGAGAATTGCAATCAATTCTTGACTATACACCCACAGATTACCCACATTGTGGCTTACTGTGTTATAATAAATACTTCCATTCTTTTACATTAACTGACTTGTTGACACACAATACTCTATTTAGACCTAATCTGCTGCCTGACTGAACTAACCAGTTTTCTTTGATGCCCCCCAAAAGCTCTCTGTATACAAAGTATAGTATTGTCTTATAAATCTTTTTTGAGTTGGAGTCTCACTCCATGGCCCAGGCCGGAGTATAGTAGCATGCTCATAGCCACCCAGCGTTGATGTGCCAGGCTCCGGCAATCTTTCTGCCTCTGTCTTCCAAGTAGCCAAAACTACAGGTGTGCACTAGCACACCAGGCTCATTTTTTAATTTATTGTAGAGATGCGATCTTGCCAAGTTGTCCAGGCTGTTCTCACACTGGTGGGCTCAGACAATCCCCTCACCTTGGCCTCCCAAAGTGCTGGGATTACAGGCTTGAGGCACTGCACTTGGCCTAGAAAAGTTTGAACTGAAAATGTTAGAAGGCTCACATAAGTCAGCAAAGTATTATTAGCAAATTTTATTATAAAAGTTACAGCAGACATAGGACCTTACTGATAAATTGACAAGACATTAAAGGACCCTGTGCAGTGGGTGCAGGTGGTTATCAAAGACAGGGAAAAGACCATTCCTTAAACTGTGAGGATACCAGTTCTTTCTGTTCACAAATGAGGTAAGGATTTTATATTCCAACACACACCTCAATTACAACTGTCTTTTTAATGTTATTAATTCTATAATTAGGAGTTATCAACTACTGAAGGTTGTTAGTGAACCAAGCCTGGCATGCACTAAGATCTTTGCATTGACAAATCCATCTATCTTTTTCACCTTCTCATCTTATGTTTAACACGGAGAGAGTTTAAATTCATTTTACATGACTTGATATGTCTGATGACAGAAGCTAGTTTAGACTTGTAAATTCCAGCTCTGGGGTCCAATTAAGAAAGGGCCTGTGCTAGGTAGAGTCTGAAACAGATCTACATATACATTATTTCTGTTCAGGTTTGCCCTGGATGTCTTCTTGTGCAGTCAGATAAATGATTTTATGGCTAGACAACTGACTTTTGAAACTTTTTTTATGTCACTTTAAGCACA
>NW_007183730.1:0-924 GCF_000164805.1 Carlito syrichta
CCATGGAGTCCCAACTCTCTGCACTCCTGGGGCATCTCAGGGTGTCATAGGGTCATCAGAAGCACACAGCTGTAACCAGCTATTCCTTGCCTCCTTCCCTCTTCCTTCCTCTCATCCTATTCTGTCCTTCCCTCCCTCCTTCCTTTCTCCTTTTCCTTTTATTAATTTATTCACTGAGGTCTCTTGGATTGCCACTATAAGAAATGGGCAATAACATCCAGGCAGGGTGGCTCATGCCAGTAATCCCAGCATTTGGGGAGGCTGAGGTGGGAGGATTGTTTGAGTTCAGGAGTTTGAGACCAGCCTGGGCAGCACAGTGAGACCTCATCTCTACAAAATAAAAAATATAGAGAAATTGGCCAGGCGTTGTGCAAACCTGTAGTCCCAGCTATGCGGGAGGCTGAGGCAGGAAAATCTCTTCAGTCCAGAAGATCGTTGCTTCGGTGATCTGTAATTGTGCCCCTGCACTCCAGGCTGGGTGATAGAGTGAGACCCTGACTCAAGAAAGAAAGAAAAAGGCAATATCATGTGCTGGGGGGAAGCTACATTACATTAAGCACTAAAGTAGATGGTTGAACACATACAGACAGTTATACTACAAGGCAAAAATAAGTGCTAAGAAGGATATGTGCTCATTACATCTTTGTCTCTCAGTTTCAACACTGTCTTCTGCAGTACATAGCCAGGACTTTGCAAATCTCATCTCTCCATTGTGGCCTCTTCCTTCCTGGCCAGATCCCTTTCCATCACCCTCAGTGCTGCCACAACCACGTGACTTCACCAGGCAAAAGCTTGTCCAGTTTTCCTGGTGTCCAATGCTCATCAAGCTGGGTGTTCAGGCTCCTCAGGGAGCCCAGATTCAGTCAAGCGTGTACCCATCCCACAGGTTTGAGTCTCAGGTCTGTGGGTTCCTCCCCTAGTGTC
>NW_007183731.1:0-864 GCF_000164805.1 Carlito syrichta
GGAGGATTGTTTGAGTTCAGGAGTTTGAGACCAGCCTGGGCAGCACAGTGAGACTCATCTCTACAAAATAAAAAATATAGAGAAATTGGTCAGGCGTTGTGGTGCAAACCTGTAGTCCCAGCTATGCGGGAGGCTGAGGCAGGAAAATCTCTTCAGTCCAGAAGATCGTTGCTTCGGTGATCCGTAATTGTGCCCCTGCACTCCAGACTGGGTGATAGAGTGAGACCCTGACTCAAGAAAGAAAGAAAAAGGCAATATCATGTGCTGGGGGGAAGCTACATTACATTAAACACTAAAGTAGATGGTTGAACATATACAGACAGTTATACTACAAGGCAAAAATAAGTGCTAAGAAGGATATGTGCTCATTACATCTTTGTCTCTCAGTTTCAACACTGTCTTCTGCAGTACATAGCCAGGACTTTGCAAATCTCATCTCTCCATTGTGGCCTCTTCCTTCCTGGCCAGATCCCTTCCCATCACCCTCAGTGCTGCCACAACCACGTGACTTCACCAGGCAAAAGCTTGTCCAGTTTTCCTGGTGTCCAATGCTCACCAAGCTGGGTGTTCAGGCTCCTCAGCGAGCCCAGATTCAGTCAAGCGTGTACCCATCCCACAGGTTTGAGTCTCAGGTCTGTGGGTTCCTCCCCTGTGTCCTCCCTCTTTTTTTAATCCCCTGTGGGGTGGAAGCTGCTACCTTTATTTGCCTCTGCAATACCTTCCTGTTCTCCTTTTGCCTTTTCAGTGAACTAGCTGAAAATTCATCATAACATGTTAGTTTGTTCAGGTTGTTGCATCAAAATGCCACAGACTTAGAGGTTTAAGGAACAGAGGTGTCTTGTCTGGCAGTTCTGGGGCAGGGAG
>NW_007183732.1:0-874 GCF_000164805.1 Carlito syrichta
GCAGGAAATCTCTTCAGTCCAGAAGATCGTTGCTTCGGTGATCTGTAATTGTGCCCCTGCACTCCAGACTGGGTGATAGAGTGAGACCCTGACTCAAGAAAGAAAGAAAAAGGCAATATCATGTGCTGGGGGGAAGCTACATTACATTAAGCACTAAAGTAGATGGTTGAACACATACAGACAGTTATACTACAAGGCAAAAATAAGTGCTAAGAAGGATATGTGCTCATTACATCTTTGTCTCTCAGTTTCAACACTGTCTTCTGCAGTACATAGCCAGGACTTTGCAAATCTCATCTCTCCATTGTGGCCTCTTCCTTCCTGGCCAGATCCCTTCCCATCACCCTCAGTGCTGCCACAACCACGTGACTTCACCAGGCAAAAGCTTGTCCAGTTTTCCTAGTGTCCAATGCTCACCAAGCTGGGTGTTCAGGCTCCTCAGCGAGCCCAGATTCAGTCAAGCGTGTACCCATCCCACAGGTTTGAGTCTCAGGTCTGTGGGTTCCTTCCCTGTGTCCTCCCTCTTTTTTTAATCCCCTGTGGGGTGGAAGCTGCTACCTTTATTTGCCTCTGCAATACCTTCCTGTTCTCCTTTTGCCTTTTCAGTGAACTAGCTGAAAATTCATCATAACATGTTAGTTTGTTCAGGTTGTTGCATCAAAATGCCACAGACTTAGAGGTTTAAGGAACAGAGGTGTCTTGTCTGGCAGTTCTGGTGGCAGGGAGTCCAAATCAAGGTGTCAGCAGGGTTGCTTACCCCGAGGACTTTGAGGGAGAATCTGGTTCATGCCTTTCCCCAGCTGCTGAGGGTTTGCCAGCAGTTTAGATATTCTCTGACTTGTAATGCATCACCCCCATCTCTGTTTTCATCTTC
>NW_007183734.1:0-1443 GCF_000164805.1 Carlito syrichta
ATTTTTCTCAATCCCTTCGACCTCAATAAAGAAGGTTGTATGTGGCTACTTTTATACTGCTAGTGCGGAATTTTCCTTTGTTGAGTTTTGTTGAAATGACATTTACGTTTTGTACGTTGTGCTACACATGTTTCCCAGAAATCAATCCCACTTGGCATGGTTTCTAATTGAATTCATTTTACTATACGTGGCTGAGGATTGGTGTCCGAAATGCCGATGAATGCCTTCCAATGAATAATTGAAGAAAAAGCCTAGAGATTCCACACCTGCACCAACAGTATGGGAGCTCGGTGGACATCCGCTCGGAGAACAATCCTAGCCCATGATAGCTGCTGCTTTCCAAAAGCTCTTGAAAGTCTCTGGAAGTTGTCCTAAGTTAGGCATCCAAGCCACCAGACAGGTTTGGTCTCCGAGAGAGCATTGAGAGTAGGTGGCACATGGCCATGACCTATCCCCACCCCGAGCTGTACATGACGAAAGGTCTGCTTGGTTGAGTGTGGCCGAGAAGATGATGCTGTGTCTCCCCTCAGCTCCCAGACCGGAGAGTCAGTGTCTTCTTCCTTCCAGCTCTGAGTCATGGAGGCTCCGTTCCTGGCAAGTGAGTCCCAGAGGCTGGGGCTTCCTTCCCCCATCTGTTGCCCACTCACAGGATTGGAGCTCTGTGCAGGGCCGGGCAGGCCGGGACAGTGGGGTTCAGATTGTCTTCACGCTGCTTTTCTTGTAGAGCAGAGGTTACATGCTGGTGGCGATCACCCGTTAAGACCCGGACACCTGGCCTCACTCAGCACCCACCCCTGAAGCATGGATGTCACTCCAAGAGAAGTGGGTCTCTGTCCTTCCCGTTGGCTCCCGCGCATGGGTTTGGAGAAGGTTTTCCTCGCAGTAGAGGCACTGTCTATGATCACAGCACTCTGAAATTCTCACTCACAGGTCTGGCTACTTTTCAAGGAGACTCTGTGGCAAGAACAAATGCCAGGGTGCTCTCCGCAAAGTTGAGTGGTGAATGTTGGTGGTGAGAAGTAAAGGAAACTCATAGAACCCTAAGGGAAGCAAGCTAAATCGTTGGCTATGGACAGCTAGGAAGCGTATCCCCGCAATCAAAGCACACTTCATTGTGGACCAAAACGACTCCCGCTAAGGGTAGGCCAGGCATGGAATCTCCCACCTGTCATCCAGCACTTTGGCGGACTGAGGACGGAAGATTGCTGGAGCCCAGGAGTTGAAACATGACTGTGTAACATCAGGCAGCCTCATCTCTATCTCCAAAATGTCATCAATGAGCTGGGCTTGGAGACATAGGCTTTTCGTTGCAGCCGCTTGGGAGGATTGCCTGAGACCCGGAGGTCTACCCTGTGGTCAGGTGTGATTGTACCACTCTAGTACCGTCTGGGCATCAGAGTGAGGCCCTGACTCTTAGAGAAACGCAACCCACAGATGCGGAAA
>NW_007183735.1:0-870 GCF_000164805.1 Carlito syrichta
AGGAGACTATGTGGCAAGAACAAATGCCAGGGTGCTCTCCGCAAAGTTGAGTGGTGAATGTTGGTGGTGGGAAGTAAAGGAAACTTATAGAACCCTAAGGGAAGCAAGCTAAATCGTTGGCTATGGACAGCTAGGAAGCGTATCCCCGCAATCAAAGCACACTTCATTGTGCACCAAAACGACTCCTGCTAAGGGTAGGCCAGGCATGGAATCTCCCACCTCTCATCCAGCACTTTGGCAGACTGAGGACGGAAGATTCCTGGAGCCCAGGAGTTGAAACATGACTGTGTAACATCAGGCAGCCTCATCTCTATCTCCAAAATGTCATCAATGAGCTGGGCATGGAGACATAGGCTTTTGGTTGCAGCCGCTTGGGAGGATTGCCTGAGCCCCGGAGGTCTACCCTGTGGTCAGGTATGATTGTACCACTCTAGTACCGTCTGGGCATCAGAGTGAGGCCCTGACTCAAAGAGAAACGCAACCCACAGATGCGGAAAATATATTTGCGAATGTACATCTGACAAGGGATGATCAGCTCGGAACTACAAGGAACTGCCACTTGCCGACAAGAAAAAAGCAAACAGCCTCATTTCACAGTGAGCAAAAGATAGGAAGAGACCCTTCTCAACAGCAGACATACAAGCAGCCACCAAAGACATTTGAAAAAGCTCAGCCTCATTTGTCATCCGAAAATGCAAGTGAAAACTACCTTGAGGAGTCACCTATTTTCAGTCAGGATGGCTATCATCCATCATTCCCAAAACAACAGATGCTGGCGTGGAAATGACAAAAAGGGAACACTTCTACACTGCTCGTGGGAGGTGTAAACTCGGACCAGCTCTGTGAATAACCATTTGGTGATTCCTAAAC
>NW_007183736.1:0-812 GCF_000164805.1 Carlito syrichta
ATGTTGGTGGTGAGAAGGAAAGGAAACTCATAGAACCCTAAGGGAAGCAAGCTAAATCGTTGGCTATGGACAGCTAGGAAGTGTATCCCCGCAATCAAAGCACACCTCATTGTGCACCAAAACGACTCCTGCTAAGGGTAGGCCAGGCATGGAATCTCCCACCTCTCATCCAGCACTTTGGCAGACTGAGGACGGAAGATTGCTGGAGCCCAGGAGTTGAAACATGACTGTGTAACATCAGGCAGCCTCATCTCTATCTCCAAAATGTCATCAATGAGCTGGGCATGGAGACATAGGCTTTTGGTTGCAGCCGCTTGGGAGGATTGCCTGAGCCCCGGAGGTCTACCCTGTGGTCAGGTATGGTTGTACCACTCTAGTACCGTCTGGGCCTCAGAGTGAGGCCCTGACTCAAAGAGAAACGCAACCCACAGATGCGGAAAATATATTTGCGAATGTACATCTGACAAGGGATGATCAGCTCGGAACTACAAGGAACTGCCACTTGCCGACAAGAAAAAAACAAACAGCCTCATTTCACAGTGAGCAAAAGATAGGAAGAGACCCTTCTCAACAGCAGACATACAAGCAGCCACCAAAGACGTTGGAAAAAGCTCAGCCTCATTTGTCATCCGAAAATGCAAGTGAAAACTACCTTGAGGAGTCACCTATTTTCAGTCAGGATGGCTATCATCCATCATTCCCAAAACAACACGTGCTGGCGTGGAAATGACAAAAAGGGAACACTTCTACACTGCTCGTGGGAGTGTAACTCGGACCAGCTCTGTGGATAACCATTTGGTGATTCCTAACCG
>NW_007183737.1:0-856 GCF_000164805.1 Carlito syrichta
CAACACGTGCTGGCGTGGAAATGACAAAAGGGAACACTTCTACACTGCTCGTGGGAGTGTAAACTCGGACCAGCTCTGTGGATAACCGTTTGGTGATTCCTAACCGATCTAAAAATCGACCCTGCCATCCTCCTACTGGGAACATACCAGGAAGAACGAAATCCCTCTCTCAAAGAGATATTTGCACATGTATGTTTATCGCCACATTGTTCGCAGTAGCAAGGACATGGAGCCAACCATCCTGCCCATCTAAAGAGGACTGGATTCAAAATATGTGGTACGTAGGAACAATGCCATATTATGCAGTCACAACGAGAACAAACTCACGAAGTTCACGGAAACCTGGATGGAGTTAGAGTCTATACTACTGGGTGACCTTTCACGGAAGGAAAAACTGGGTATCACATGTACTCACTCATAAGTGGACCTTGCACAACCATCATAATAACGACAACAAAAAAGATTTTCAGAGTTGGGAGATGCAGGGGAGGGGGAGGGCCAGGACTTGCAGTAGTTGGATTCTGCCCGGGGTGCCGGGACGGTCGGGGACAGGCCTGAACAACAAGGGTTCCTGTAAAATGAATATTAATATATTTCACCTGAATTGTACCCTACCTCTTTCAAATTACAAATTAAGAAGCAAAAGTTTACACCAGAGCCCTGAATCCATAGCCAGTCATTAGAAAGAACTTCTTGTTGCTGTAGCCTTAACCACTTTTTTCCACGCCGAAATAAAAACACAGACCCTTATTTTATTGAAACGTGCTTAGATAAAATATCCTGTTGCTGATTGTTAGTTAACTTATTTTTCAAATGTATCCCAGTTGACTGACTGGATATGTTCATTGACGACAGC
>NW_007183738.1:0-745 GCF_000164805.1 Carlito syrichta
CTGCACATGTATGTTTATCGCCACATTGTTCGCAGTAGCAAGGACATGGAGCCAACCATCCTGCCCATCTAAAGAGGACTGGATTCAAAATATGTGGTACGTAGGAACAATGCCATATTATGCAGTCACAACGAGAACAAACTCACGAAGTTCACGGAAACCTGGATGGAGTTAGAGTCTATACTACTGGGTGACCTTTCACGGAAGCAAAAACTGGGTATCACATGTACTCACTCATAAGTGGACCTTGCACAACCATCATAATAACGACAACAAAAAAGATTTTCAGAGTTGGGAGATGCAGGGGAGGGGGAGGGCCAGGACTTGCAGTAGTTGGATTCTGCCCGGGGTGCTGGGACGGTCGGGGACAGGCCTGAACAACAAGGGTTCCTGTAAAATGAATATTAATATATTTCACCTGAATTGTACCCTACCTCTTTCAAATTACAAATTAAGAAGCAAAAGTTTACACCAGAGCCCTGAATCCATAGCCAGTCATTAGAAAGAACTTCTTGTTGCTGTAGCCTTAACCACTTTTTTCCACACCGAAATAAAAACACAGACCCTTATTTTATTGAAACGTGCTTAGATAAAATATCCTGTTGCTGATTGTTAGTTAACTTATTTTTCAAATGTATCCCAGTTGACTGACTGGATATGTTTCATTGACGACAGCAACTGTATACTGCTACTTCTATGCATTCTCCAGATGTGTGTCTTTTTCCCTGCGGAGGTATGTGGAGCT
>NW_007183739.1:0-885 GCF_000164805.1 Carlito syrichta
GAGGAGGTGGCAGAATAGAGAGGAAAGGATGTGGAAGGAAGAGATTTGGAAGGGAAAGGGTCATCAAAATGACCTGGGAGGTTTGCAAATCGCCTGTTCATCCCTCACACTTAAATTGTTGAGATGTCACAACACAAGGAGCAACTGAAACTCACTGCTATGTATGCTAACATAGATGCTAGAATGTTCTTTCTGATGTGAGCATACTAGAGTTCCTGGAGTTCCCATCAAGGAACTCTCTTCCACCTTTAGCATCCAGAACTTATCACAATGACTGTCAGCATTCCCCATCCTGGTTTCCTCCCCTGTCCCTCCTTCCTGCTACAGTGCCAACCCGACGGGGCCCCACCACCCTCTACTAGAGCAAGTCTGCACCTGGGCTGCACATTAAAGTCACAAAAAGAGGTTTCACAACAGGGGCCTGGTTCCCATTCCCAGAAGTTGATTTAGTTATCCTAGGACATGGTCAGGCATCCAGATTTTTTAAAGCCCTGGGAGACTGTAACAGACAACCTGGACTGTGAGCATCACACGACTGAAGAGTAGTTACAGGTGACTTCGGCCTCATCCAAGTCAGTGAATGTTTCTCACTGTCTCTACTTTCAGCTGCAGTGGTGGGGTAGAAGTCACTATACAGGAGCAGTAATTTTTCTTTTCTCACAAATAATTCCATAATCTTGGCAAAAGGGAAAAGGAGCAGAAAAATCTGTGTGCAGATAAGAGCTCTTAGAATACAAAAGTGAGTTATGATAGCTAAGATGTGAAAAATTTACAGCAAAAGAAAAACTGGAGGAGAAAGTATGTGTTAGGGAAATATTGATGGGAAAAGAATTAGGAGAAATCACGGTATGCGAAATTGGCCAACATACAAATATCTTTCCACTG
>NW_007183740.1:0-731 GCF_000164805.1 Carlito syrichta
CCCAGCTGACTTAAGTAGTTAGCTAACTAGCTAGCTACCTAGCAAGCCAGCTGACTTAAGTAGTTAACTAACTACCTAGGTACCTAGCTAACAAGCTGACAAATAGTTAGCTGCCTAGCTAGCTAGCTGACATAACCAGATGGCTACGTAGTATGCCTACTCATTATCTAACATTCTAGCTAGCTGACTTAATCATCTGACTGAACTCATTAGCTAATCAGCTACCTAACTGACTCAACCAGCTGACATAAATCATTAGCTAACAAGCTAGCTAGCTGACTAATCCAGATGACTTAACTGGTTAGCTAAGTAGCTAGCTAGCATACTCAAACAGCTGACTCAGCTGTTTGCTAACTAGCTAGCTAGCTGTCTCAACCAACTTAACCTGTTAGTTAACTAGCTAACTACTTGACTCAACCTGCTGACTTAAGCCGTTAGCTAATCACCTAGCTAGCTTTCTTAACCAGCTGACTAAATTAGAAAGCTGACTTTACTAGCTGACTTAGCTAACTGTCTTAACTACTTATCTAGCTGACATAATTGGCTGACTTAAGTAGTTGCTAGCTGACTTCACTACCTGAATCAAAGAGCTAAATATTTAGCTGGCTGATAACAAGCTGAGTTAACTAGTTTGCTAATAGTTATGTAGCCGACTTAAGTAGCTGACTTAAATAGCTAACTAGTGAGCTAACTTTCTAAGCTGACTTAGTAGCTAGCTAATTAGCTAGATA
>NW_007183741.1:0-1085 GCF_000164805.1 Carlito syrichta
ATAATAAAGTTTCTTTCTGTAATGCTTTTTAAAATATCATGCTATTTAAAGCTGCTAAAAACAAACCACACCAAGTATTTGGTCTCAATATATAAACACGTAATGCCTATGCTAAATAAACACTGCATTCTAGAACATAAAATATTCATTAATGGGGGGAATATTAAAATGGATTTTTTTGCACATTAAATTTTTTGAGAAGCTATGATTACATAAAGCTGAAAAATATAAACATCACATAAATTAATTCCTATAATTTTCTGAAACCATGAAATCTTTGCTCAAACTATACCATAAAAAGAATAATCACTTATCTAAACTTTGGAGTCTTCGCATGACTCCCCAAAAGAAGCCCTTCAAGCTGCAGTATATGTCAAATGAAAGAACAGGAGGAAGAAACTCCCTCATCCCAAAATGAGAAGAGATGGGAATGTAAAATTAGATCGGAAGAGACAATGAAGCTTTAGATGGTCGACCAAGACGTCGTCCCCAGAGCAGAGCCAAACACACCAGACTCAGCTTGTTCTGCCTCTCGTTAACTTCCATTAACTCCAATAAAAACGCAGAACACTTAGATTAGAAGCACTGTTTTTTCAAAAAAAATTTATAAGCATTTATTTATATACATATATAGAAACTTTATGTTTCTATATATGTATAGAAACTTTATGTTTCTATACATATATATAGAAACTTTATGTTTCTATATATATAGAAACTTTATATATATAGAAACTTTATGTTTCTATATATGTATATAAATAAATGCTTAGGGTTCGAGACCCGTCTGGGCAGGAGAGACCTCATCTCTACAATAAATCAAAAAATTAGCTGGGCGTGGTAGCGCGTGCCTGTAGTTCCAGCTACTCAGAAGGCTGAGGCGGAAGGATCGCCAGAGCCCAGCAGGTCGAGGCTGCGGTGGCCGGGAGTGACCACTGCACTCCAGTCTGGGTGACAAGAGTGAGACTCCAACTCAAAAACAACAAAAAAAGAAACTTTATGAAGAAATTACTAATAAATATGCTTTAAAAATTTATGTCTAATCAATGTAGTCTCCTAATTGCTTTTTTGAGTTTAACGTTATT